>NC_060120.1:259378844-259681874 GCF_021461395.2 Schistocerca americana
TCTTTCATAATCCGTTCAGACGGGTTACAATGTGGTGAGTACAATGAAATAAAGACAGGTTTGATTTTATGGTTGCGAAGCATGCGTGACCAAACAGCAGATCTGAATTGCGGTCCGTTATCTGAAATGACTTTACTAACATGTCCAACTTCACGTAAGAAATTTTTAACAAAGGAGTTGGATACAGACCTTCCAGTGGCTTTACGTAACGGTGTGAAAGAAACAAATTTTGAAGTAAGTTCAACAGCGACTAGAACGTACGAAAATCCATTCGATGTTCTGACAAGGGGTCCCAAGAGATCAACAGCAGAAAATTCTTTTAATTTAGAAGGAATGATAGGAAACAACGGAGCACGATATGAGACAGTAGATGGTTTAGCCTTTTGACAAAGTTTACAAATAGACAAGACTCTTCGAATTCTCTTTTCCCTATTGTTAAAATAACAAGTCGTCCAAAGAATATGTTAACGATTTCGTGGACCAAAATGTGCATAGCTGAAATGAATGTACCAAATGAGCTTATTAACAAAATCGTCAGGAATGCAAAGTACCCATAGCTTGTCATCAACAGTGCAGCGTTTGAACAGTATGTTGTTTCTAACCAGATAATAATGCCGAATCTGTGTGTGTGTCTTTTCATGCCATTTACTTTTGATGTCTTTCCAAATCGGATCTTTATCTTGTTCATGAGCAATGTCCTTTAAAGATGTGGTGATGAAGTTTTCAAAGGCGACTTTCTGAATGTAAAGAATACTGAAATTTTTCTCGAGGTTGCCTTCTGTGTTACTTTTCTCAAGCCCAGCCGGTGCGCGTGACAGTGCCTCCGCAACAATGCTCTCCTTGCCGGGAATGTAGACTATTGTGAAGTGGAATTCTTGCAGAAACAATGCCCAACGTTTTAACCTGTCATGATTTAATTTTGAAGACATAAGAAATTGTAATGCACGATGATCACTGTATACTTTTACGTGCTTACCAGAAAGAAAGAAACGGAATTTGTTAAATGCCCAAACGTTACCTAAAGCTTCTAATTCAGTAACGGAATATTTTTTTTCAGATTTTGTTAGCACTCGGCTGGCATAAGCAATGGTTTTCTGAACAGTAGTGTCATTTTCTATGGCTTCTTGAAATAAATGGGCACCAAGACCGACTTTAGAAGAATCCGTGCTAAGGCAGAAATCTTGTGACTGATCTGGATGGGCTAGTATTGGCGCGTTAGGTAACGCTTTTTTCAAAGAATTGAATTGCAACTGTGCTTGTTCGTCCCAGTTCCAAATAGTATTTTTTCCAGTTAGAGAACAAAGTTTTGGTGTAACTAGAATTTGCATATTCAGAAACCGACGGTAAAAATTTACGAGACCTAGAAAACTACGGACTTGTTTTTTTGTGTATGGAACTGGAACGGCTCTGATTGCTTCTAACTTTTCAGGATCTGGCTGAATGCCTTCAGAAGAAATAATATGTCCCAAAAACTTCACTTTTGTCCTACCGAATTCAGACTTTTCCAAGTTAACTGTAATTCCAGATTCTGCAAAAATATGTAACACGCTGTTGAGGATGCGATTGTGTTGTTCCCATGAGGCTTCTGGTATCAGAATATCGTCCACATATAAGGTGATGTGACGTTTTAAGAACTCAGGTGATATGGAATTTAGCCCGCGAATGAATGCTGCCGAAGAAATGTTCAAACCAATAGGAAGTTTCCGAAACTGATAACAAACGCCGAAACAAAGGAAATCTGTGTATTTTCTACATTCTGGATGAAGTTAGATATGATAAAAGCTGGATCTGAGATCAATAGAAGACAACACTTTTACACCATTAAAATTTTGAAGAAGTTCTTCCAACGTTTGCGGCCTGTCTGTTCCAGAAATGATGATAGTATTGATTTGTCTCGAATCTAAGACAAGCCTGATCGATCCATTTTTTCTTCAACAACATGTAATGGATTGTTGTATGAGCTTACTGCAGGCTCAATAATGCCCTCGTCAAGCATAGATTGTATTTCTGTTCTAACACGGTCCCTATAATGTGCCGGAATTGCGTATGGTCGAACACAAAATTTAGTATGCTCACGAACACCAAATTGGTATTGAAATCCCTTGATTGTTCCTGTTTTGTGAGTAAAAACTGTGGAATGTGCTTGTAAAATCTCAAAAAGATCTTGCCTATCAGTATCATTACAATTCTCAATTGTTTGAATTTTATTCTGAATTAACTCATTAGTATCAAATGCGCCGTCGATATCATCCCTGTCAGTACTTGCAGAGTGATTGTTAGTGTCAAGTTCCGTCGAAAATTCCGAACTGTTGTCTAACAAGAGGTAAAGCTGATTAATTTCTTCGTCATGGTTTGAGAGCCAATCTTCAAATTTCAAAGCTATTGACTTACCTTCTTTCTCTAAACTTATTTCAGGATCGTGAAAGTTTAAGATTGCTTTTTATTCATTCAAAAAGTCTACTCCCAATATACAGGGCTATTACAAATGATTGAAACGATTTCATAAATTCACTGTAGCTCCATTCATTGACATATGGTCACGACACACTACAGATACGTAGAAAAACTCATAAAGTTTTGTTCGGCTGAAGCCGCACTTAAGGTTTCTGCTGCCAGAGCCCTCGAGAGCGCAGTGAGACAAAATGACGACAGGAGCCGAGAAAGCGTATGTCGTGCTTGAAATGCACTCACTTCAGTCAGTCATAACAGTGCAACGACACTTGAGGACGAAGATCAACAAATGTCCACCAACTGCTAACTCCATTCGGCGATGGTATGCGCAGTTTAAAGCTTCTGGATGCCTCACGGTTTAAAGTTTACGGCCCCTTTTTCTTCTGCGAAAAAAAACGTTACAGGACACGTGTATCTGGACATGTTGGAAAATTGGCGCATGCCACAACTGGAGACCGACAGCGCCGACTTCATCTTTCAAAAGGATGGTGCTCCACCGCACTTCCATCATGATGTTCGGCATTTCTTAAACAGGAGATTGGAAAACCGATGGTTCGGTCGTGGTGGAGATCATGATCAGCAATTCATGTCATGGCCTCCACGCTCTCCCGACTTAACCCCATGCGATTTCTTTTTGTGGGGTTATGTGAAAGATTCAGTGTTTAAACCTCCTCTACCAAGAAACATGCCAGAACTGCGAGCTCGCATCAACGATGCTTTCGAACTCATTGATGGGGACATGCTGCGCCGCGTGTGGGAGGAACTTGATTATCGGCTTGATGTCTGCCGAATCACTAAAGGGGCACATATCGAACATTTGTGAATGCCTAAAAAAACTTTTTGAGTTTTTGTATGCGTGTGCAAAGCATTGTGAAAATATCTTAAATAATAAAGTTATTGTAGAGCTGTGAAATCGCTTCAATCATTTGTAATAACCCTGTAATTTCCGTCGACAATAATGGAACAATAAGAAAGTTCATAGAGAATCTGTGGCTTTGACAAAAGAATTCTAAGTTGGTTTGTTGGCGTACATCTACACTTTTTCCAAAGATTCCACCTTGTAATTTAATCTTACGTAACGGAAGCGTGGGGCAATGGTTCGATTTGTTGCATTTGCTAAAGGCTATTCCACTAATTACTGAAATGGGACTGCCAGAGTCAAGTGCTGCCGTAAATTTTACGTCATTTACTGTAATGTGAATCACAGGATATGCAATGTTGTTATGTTTTACGTCGTGTTCCTGGAGTAAGATGTCCCTAATGTGTTCCATTTTTACGTAATTACTAGCTACTGCAGCTGCGTCGTCAGTTTCATAAGTACGTTTTGTGGCTGCCAGCGGTATGAGTCATTGCCTATTGTCTCTTTGTTGGTGCACGTCGTTATTGGGATTTGGAGACCTAACTTCTACAAAGTCACCTTGTCGAGAGGGCCCTGCTCTGTTTGAATCCCACCAGTTCTGATGCAATTCAGGTCTGTCGTTACGATCATATCGTCTGTCGTCATAGTTTCTTTCTTGTCGGTCACATGGTGGAGAATTTCTCCCGGAATCGTAACAGCGCACTGGACCATTGCGTCTGAAGTTATTCTGTCTCTCTTGATAATAATTATTTTGGTTCCCATATTGTCTGTTTCTCTGATTGCCTCTGTGATAGTCATTACTGCGGAAAGGTGATCTTTCCCTGTAATTATTACTACTCTGCCAGCGGTGTTCATATGGGTGGTGTCTGTTTTGGTCACGATTTACGTTGTAAGAATAGCCTTGTCGTGTCCATTTATTATTTCTGTCATCGCGGAATTGTGACGGATGTGACCTGTAATTGTTGTGTTCCTGTTTTCGCGTTCCGCGATTGTCAGTGTCAATTTCTAATTCTTGTAAGAGTCCCTGAAAAGCTTCAATGTCGTCTTTGCAACGTCCTGCCAAAATAATATGTCGTAAATGTTCAGGTAATTTGATTAAGCAAATGCAGATGAGTTCTGAGGGGCTGTATGGGTTTGACAGGTACTGATTCTTGTGCAACATGTCTTCAAAATATTTCACAAGACTGGAAAATTCAGATTATTCGAAATGTTTCATCATTATGATGCTATGTTTTACTCGGTCTTGTGTAGCTTGAGACCAATATGCTGAGAGGAAGGCATGATAAAATTCTCCTTCACTGTGACAAACGTGAATGACCGACCGCATTCTTTCAGCTGGTTCATTCTCTAAGTAGCCACACATAAATTCTAATTTGTGCTCTAATGACCAATTGGGAGGAAAACAATGAGAGAATTGATGGAGCCACGCTTGTGGATGAATGTCGTTGCCAGAATTCTTAAATGTTTTGAATTTACGTGTAGTAATGAACAGCTTATAGTCAAAATCATCGGGTCGGCGAGTAGCATATCAGTCATTGTTACGTCGTGTCGGCGGTTCCATCTCAAAATTCGGTGCACCTTGCCAGTTTCTTTCATAATTTCCGAAATGCCCTGTGTTATTATTTTGTGGCTTTTCCGTATTTCTAAATCCCTCTTCCCGTGTCTGAGCGCGAGTGTCCTCTGAAATATGTAATTTTTGTATTACTTGTGCCAACTGATCTTGTACTTCCCGGATTTCTCTTTTGTGTTGCGTATTAATTTGATTCTGATTTTGTTTGAATTTCTTAATTTTTTCATACTCTTCTGTGTCAGTGATGGCTACAGGTCTTGTGTCATTCAGATCATCGTCTACCTTTGCATATAAGTTAGTGAACTGATCCGAAAGTTCGGCTACTTTCTCCGATGGTGTACTTATTTCCTCAGTGTGTTTTTCTGAACCAAATTTCAGAGTGTCCATTTGTGTTGAAATCGTATCTACTGTGTCCTTTAAGTTTTCCTGAGTTTTTGCAAGTTCTGTAACCGAATCGGTAGATGCAACTGAGTCAATTTTAGCTTGCAAGGTCTCATGATTTTCATGAACAATGGTTTGCAGTTCTTTTATGGCTAATTCGTGATTCTGTAATGTATTTTCATGCCGCGAAAAAATAGGTTGTAAATGCTCACAAATTTGTGTTTTTACGTCATTACTGACTTTTTGACATTTCGATTCGATTTTATGTAACTCAGTAGTTAAATCTTCACGTGTTTGTTCAAGCATATGTTCCACTGAGCCTAACTTTTGAAGCTTTTGTTCCATTGTATCTAACTTTTGAAGCTTTTGCTGCGTTTGTCTGTGATTTTGTTCCATTTGTTGCATTAATTGCAATGATAATGTATTAGTGTCTGGAATCTGTTCCTCTATGCTTTTCGGCAGTGCATTTGCACCGGCAACATGCACATTTTGACAAGCAGAAAATGTGTCTTGACTTATTTGAGAAAACGGTGAGGACGCAAAACCTGAATCTACAGTATTTGCAAGATTGTGTCCTATCATTTCGGATTCCTGAGGCGAGCTGTTGTCGACCAATCGATCGATAACACTGGGCAACAAAAAAAGATTTTTTTTAAAAAGTCTAGGGTTTTCCCGCTGAATTAGACTAATTTTGATGCCCTGAGTCCGAAAATGACCTTGGTTTTGTTCTATCAGGTCAGGATTTTTTGCTACATAAATTTTTAAAAATAAAATTTCTTTGTATCATCTGCTGAGAAACCCCGGAAGATTTTTTCCGTTTTCCTCAAGAAATAAAAGTCAAAGTATGCAAATTCATTAAGTTTTTATTTACTCCATCAAATTAAATAAGCATATTTATCATAATATTAGTATAACAATGAGCGTTACGTGACACAAAAGTTCAGAGTTCACGGCATGAATCGGCGTTTCTTCGATTCCCGTTTGTGAGCAGCTGCTGGGTTGTCTCTCTTCAGCATCCAGCAGTAGTCCGCCATCATGACTGCGTCCCACCTCCCCTGGTACCTATCCTCCATTTGGCGCATGTCCTGATGGAACCTTTCTCCCTGCTCGTCGCTCATCGCCCCAAGGTTTTCAGGAAACTTCTCCATGTGTGAGTACAGGAAGTGCATCTTTATACTCATCAAACACCCGAGCTTTTGAAAGGCCTCTATCATGCTGCTGATGAGTCTGGCGTGGTTTGCTGCCTTCGTGTTCCCCAGGAAGTTGTTCACCACCTGCACAAACGATTTCCACGCGGCGCACACTAACGTGTTCATGGAGTTTTCGAACTCTGTGTCCTTTATGAGCTGCCGTATCTGTGGCCCATCGAAAATGCCGGCCTTCAGCTTCTCAATGGTCAGTCGCGGAAAGGCTCGGCACAGGTAGTGGAAGCACCTCCCATCCTTGTCCAGAGCACGCGTGAACTGTTTCATTAACCCAAGCTTCATGTGTAGCGGTGGGATCAATATCTTCTCCCGGTCAACGAGAGGTTCGTTTATGATGTTTCTCGCACCAGGTACTAACTGCTCTCGTGGCGGCCACACTTTCTTTACATAGTGCTGGGCTCTGTCTCGACTGTCCCACATACATATAAAGCATGGGTATTTCGTGAACCCGGACTGCTGACCAAGTAGAAAGTTCACCATCTTGAAGTCGACGCAGATGATCCATTGGTGCTGCTCATATTGGATTTTGTCGAGCACGTACTTCACTGCTTCATATTTATCTACGAGAGTTGTGGAGTGAGCAAGAGGGATTGAGGCGAACTCGTTCCCGTCGTGGAGGAGCACACACTTCAAAGAGCGCTTGCAGCTGTCAATAAAGAGTCGCCAATCTCTCGGATCGTATGTAGGAGCCCCGAGTTTAACAAGAAGACCGGCGACATCTCGGCAGTACACTAGGTCTTCCTCCTGGCAGAAGTAGCCCATGTAGTCCTCATGCCTTCTACGAAAGAAAGTGATACGCGCGACCTCGCCAAGTAGATTTTTCTCTTTGAGTCTGGAGGCCAACAGCTCGGATGAAGTCTTCGACAAGCTGAGATCCCGAACAAGATCATTAAGCTCACATTGTGAAAAGAGCTGCCGACCATCTTGTGCTTCATACTCCTCGTCTGCTATATATCCTCCCTCGTCTGCAGTGGTGGCCTCGTCGTCGATGTTAGGAAGCTCTGTGAACGCTGGTACAGGAATTCCTTCGCAGTGAGCAACTGGACGGCGGGCAGATGGAAGGTCGGGGTACTGGAGGCTGTGCCGATTCTTCTGGTTGATGCCAGTAGTATTGATGGCGCAGAAGTAACAATCCGATGCATGGTCCAAGGGCTCCCTCCAAACCATCGGAATCCCAAACTTCAGTGAAGTTTTCGTGCCCTTCGTCCACCGCCGGTGGTATTCCACGCACTTCTTGCAGACCGTGTGCGGTGCCCAGGGCTTATCTTGGTCACCCAGCTTGACTTGAAAGTAAGCCTGGTAGGCGTTCTTCACAAATCCCGTGATGTTCTTCCTGTCCACTGAAAGCGTGTATTCTCCGCAGATGTAGCAGAAAACGTCTGGATTATTCATGCATGAACGTCGCGCAGAAGCCATATCAATCTGAAATAGTAATAGAAATATGCAGTTTACTGTCAGACAATAAAAATTAGAATAAATTTTATACTATAGTAAGAAAAAAAGGCATCTATTGGAATGATTAACTGTTACAAACTTAAAGGCTTCTTTTGTTTTCATATGTCCTGAATAATCCCCTTAAAACCCCTAATATTAGCATATTGAAGCCTATAAAAAGGCTTACATTTCAGGGAAAAATGGTCATGTAGGCCTACGGCTGTATCTCAAAAAGTTGACCTGATAGAGCAAAATCAATGTGATATTCGGACTCAGAACACCAAAATTAGTCTAAATCAGCTGAGAAACCCATGACGTTTTTTTGGTTGTTGCCCAGTGTAATGCTTCCCTGTTCACTAATTTTTTCACTGCCTACACCATTATTTGCAGCCCGCTCCATTTCCCTATGCACAATTACCAAATTACTACACTTTGAACATTAGTTAATTCATTACTCGGCGGCGCTGATAAGCTACACTCGTCGTCACTATTATTTCTCAGTTTACTTTGGAACCTAGTGTTACGTCTTTCACACACCATTATTGTCACAATATTTCACACGACAACACAGAAAAGCACAATTTGAAGAGCAAAATAAGAAAACACATTAACATAGCATTGAAAATAATATCTCATTAATTGCAAGCGCAGCTGCGAAATACTTGGTGCAAATCTACATGCATGCCACAACTGTTTTACTGTACAACAATGAAAGACTGCAACTACAAAGGAGATTCTCTCTACAATTATGCACAAGCAATAAACAAAAACTACACTAATTACACAAACTACAAGAAAAAATCAGAAGATTCCAGTGAGGTATCCTGGCAGGGCGCCAAATTCTACATGACTGTGCTTAAACTGACACACAATATTTTTTTAGCACAACGCAATCTGACTTTCAGTAATCCCTACAAGGGAATGGCCCTGACTAACATTAACCTATACGTTTCACAAATCACTTACCTCACAAAAATCTTCGTTACTCGAACTACTGTTATACAGCGAGTGCCACTACTGCCAGCTAAATAAAACATTCAAACTACTAAAGGCACTAACTACTGATAGGCATAGTTAGCAAACGAAAGATTTTGATAGAGAACAAACAATGTATTTACCTTAATAGTGTTCAAAAGTCATAATATACTCGTATATAGCAGTTCATGACATCCAGTCTTACAAATTTCAAAATTCCGCCATTTCTCTCCCCACATCCACCACTGCTGGCGGCTCGCCTCCAATGCGCAACGCTACGCGCTGTTAACATCCAGCTGCCCAACACTACAATGGCAGACAACAATGCAAACTAGCCACAGACTGCACACAGAACAGCCAATGATTTTCATACAGAGCGCTACGTGGCGTTACCAATAAGAAAACCAAAATAGCCTACTTACAAGGCTTACAACAAACAACGACACAATGGAATGAGAAAAATGTGAGCTGACAGCATCATAGGAAGGAGTATTACACGATAGGGCAGGGTACTCTAAGGACTTACTATACTCAGAGACTGCTGGAGCATGGGAAATAACCGAAAACCAACAAGTGGAAGAACAGGAAAACGAGATGTCCTCGATGCAAGTTATTCGGTAAGCAATAAAGAAAGTAACCAACCATAAGCCACGTAGCAGTGACAACCAGTCAGTCGACTTTGTTAACTGTGGCAGAGCCTGCCTGTGTGGCCGAGCGGTTCTAGGCGCTTCAGTCTGGAACCGCGCGACCGCTACGGTCGCAGGTGCGAATCCTGCCTCGGGCATGGATGTGTGTGATGTCCTTAGGTTAGTTAGGTTTAAGTTGTTCTAAGTCTAGGGGACTGATGACCTCAGATGTTAAGTCCCATAGTGCTCAGAGCCACTTGAACTATGGCAGAAATCATCTAGTTAAATGCCCTCACACTCTGATATCAGGTACCTTAACTCGAAAGTCGTCCTAGATTATTCAAATGTGGCAATAATATGTGCTACACATAATAAAGCAACATCTCGCAATGTACAAACTATAGAGGGATTACATTACTGAACACCACGGATAAAATATGCTCCTCCCTGCTTTGTACCAGTGGATAACATTTTGCAAAAAAAAAATAGCAAGATATCAGGCAGACTTTCGATCTGGCGAATCAACTACTGACCAAGTATACGCACTGAGACAAACACTTGAAAAAAAAAACAAAGGAATACAGTATCGAAACATAAAATATAATTGTTGATGTTAAAGCAGTGTGTCACCGAAACAAAACTAAGCTCTTTGAAGCTGTGAATGAACTCGGCACACCTCATAAGCTTGACCATGAAAGAAGTAGTATGTAACGTAGGCATACAAGGAAATTTAACGGCAAGTTTTCAGAGTAATTGTCGACTCAGGCAAGAGAACGCACTCTCGTGAATGGTTTTTAATATAGCACTGGAATTGGAGAAAGTACTAAAGTCAGTTCAAATCAAATCTACAGGCTCAGTATATAATAAAGTGGTGCAAGTCCTTGCCTATGCAGATTATGTGGATATTAATGCAAGAACAGCTGTAGCTGCTAAAGCAACATTTAGAACACTGGTGGCAGCAGCAATAGAAATGGGACTGGAAATGATCATAAAAGGAAGTAAATGCGAATAATACGACCAGAACTAAATTGATGCTAACATTTGACCCGTCCCAAATAGAATAAGTTAGTAAATTTGTCTATCTGGCAACAATGGTTACATTAAAGAACGATATTAATGCTGAAATAAGGTGTTGCATCCACATATCTAATAAATACTATTGTGGGCTGGCCCTACAACTTAAGTCCAAGAATCTATCCAGGAAAAACAAGTGTCAACTGTATAAAACTTTAATGTGTCAGGTGGTAACACATGGCTCAGAAACCTGGACATTGAAACAACAGGATGCTTTGAACAGAAGGTATCACGCAAAACCTATGGTAGAGTATGCCGTATGCGATATACGAGAGCAACATTTTTCTTTTTTTCTTTTTTCCTTTTCTTTAGTTTGCGATCGGTCGCGAAATGGAAGCGACTGTGACAATCAAAATCGCTTTATTTGCAACATTTAGACATTTGTCGAAAGGTTGTAGCAACCTCCCAACACCCTCGTCGTAGAAGGCAAGTCTCCTGTGCTTCTGCCAATTCTCTACGCTGGTCTGCAGGAGCGTTTTCGTTTCAGCTGCAGCGCACATTGCTGCACTTTACTGTCACACGTGACAGTTACGTTATGTGGGTTGCATGACGACAGGAGGAACCCTTCATCGAACGACAGCAAGAATTCCACACCTGGCAGATCTTTGCGTGTGCTCACTGTGCACTCAGTACTGAAGAATGGGATGTGACGCAATTGACGGGCCTACTAGAGCCGCTGTGCTACACATCTGCACAAAGTTTCATTGGATTTTCACTGTGGTTTTACTTTCACGAACGAATGGACCACGAAAAAAATGCCCTCGTAATTTTGAACTTTGTGGATTAGATAAATACCTTTAAGTCATCTTGCCTTTTTCCCACAGGGACGCAGGGTTGGCATCGTTAATCGGATTTGGCAATGTTAGATTAAGGGGTGGCCGGATGCCCTTCCTTCCACTACCCCGAACCCCCCAGGATGGAATTAGTGTACCCCAACAATCTACGACTAGTGTAATCCATGGAATAATGTGAATGTGTTCAGGTTTCTGGGAGCTGTGTAACTGAGGCGTAAAATGGGGACCAGCCCGGTACTCAGTTAGGCGGATGTGGAAAACCGCCTAAAAACCACATCCAGCCTGGCCGGCACACTGACCATCGTTGTTAATCTGCCGGGCGAATTCGATCCGGGGCCGGCGCGCATTCCCGAGTCCACGAAGCAGTGCATTAGTGCTCTCGGCTAACGTAGCGGGTCAAATATATTTAAGTCACAAAGTTCATTAAAACAAACCGCATGAAATAGGTCTGCCATGTTTATCGTATGGAACATGAGAGCCTAGGAAAAATAGCGCTGATACCAAATTCAGTGGGACAAAGAATTAGAGGAGGACCACGCATACTTGGATATCGTACAAGAAGTTCTAATTATTGGTGTCAAAGAGTGGAGATGCAAGATGCTGGACAGAAACGAATGGAATGACGTCCTAGAACAAGCCAATGTCCATTAAGGGTTGTAGAGTCAGGAAGAAAAAGAAGAAGAACAACAAAAAGAAGCTGCAAGGCCTATTCGGTTAGCAAGAAACGATCGGTCGCGAAATGGAAACCACAGTGAAAATCCGAAGAAACTTCGCACAGCTGTCTCGAACAGTGCCTCTAGCATGTCCGTAGACAGCGTCACGTCGCTCTTCTCAGTTATGAGAGCACACTGAGCGCGTAAAGATACCTGGAAAACATAGTGTCCTGCCAAATATGGATGCCTGTCGAGAGATTACACCTGATTTCATGCAGCCCACGCAGTGGAACTGTTATGCGTTTCCTTGTTCATGACAGTTCTCCACTGCATACTATAGGGGCAATGAGGACTTCCCCACATCGTTTTCGGTGGGAAGTGTTTGGTCACCCACCATACAGTCTGGACTTGCCTCCCTCTAATTTTCGTCTCTGCTCAAATGAGCAGCTGACCGTGAAGACAACATTTTGGCACAGACAACAAGCTCCATTTCACCGTAGCAATCGTCGGAAAGCACGTGAGGCTGCCTCTTTCTTTTCTTTTTTTTTTTGAGTCATCATTCTTCTGACTGGTTTGACACGGCTCTCCACGAATCACTCTCCTGTGCCAACTTCTTCATCTCAGAGTAGCACTTGCAATTTACGTCCTCAATTATTTGCTGGGTGTTTTCCAACCTCTGTCTTACTCTACAGTTTTTCCCCTCTACGGCTCCCTCTACTACCATGGAAGTCGTTCTCTGATGTCTACACAGATGTCCTATCGTACTGTCCCTTCTCTTTGACCGTGTTTTTCACATACTCCTTTCCTCTCCGATTCTGCGCAGAATCTCCCCATTCCTTACTTTATCAGTCCATCTAATTTTCAACATTCGTCTATAGTACCACTTCTCAAATGCTTCGATTCTTTTCTGTTCCGATTTTCCCCCAGTACATTTCTCACTACCATGCAATGCTGTACTCCAAACGTACATTCTCAGAAATTTCTTCCTCAAATTAAGGTCTTTGTTCGATACTAGTCGACTTCTCTTGGCCAGGAACACCCTTTTTGCCAGAGCTAGTCTGTTTCTTGTGTCCTCCTTTCTCCGTCCGCATGCGTTATTTTGGTGTCCAGGTAGCAGAATTCCTTAACTTCATCTACATCGTGACCATCAATCCTGATGTTAACTTCTCGCTCTTCTCATTTCTGCTACTCCTCATTACTTTCGTCTTTGTTAAATTTACACTCAATCCATATCCTGTACTCATTAGACTGTTCATTCCATTCAGCAGATCATGTAATTCTTCTTCACTATCACTCAGGATAGCATTGTCATTAGCGAATCGTGTCATCGATATACTTTCACCTTGAATTTTAATCCCACTCCTGAACCTTTCTTTTATTTTCATCATTGCTTATTCGATGTACAGATTGAACAGTAGGGGCGAAAGACTACATCCCTGTCTTACATCCTTTTTAATCCGAACACTCCTTTCTTGTAGTCAACTCTTATTATTCTCTCTTGGCTGTTGTACGTATTGTATATTACCCGTCTCTCCCTGTAACTCACCTCAATTTTTCTCAGAATTTCGAACATCTTGCACCATTTTACATACTCGAACCCTTTTTCCTGGTCGACAGATCCTATGAAAGTGTCTTGATTTTTGTTTATTTTTGCTTCTATTATCAACCGCAACGTCAGAATTGCCTCACTGGTGCCTTTACCTTCCCCAAAGCCAAACTGATTGTCATCTAAAACATCCTCAATTTTCTTTTCCATCCTTCTGTATGTTACTCTTGTCGCCAATGGATGCATGAGCCGTTAAGAAGATTGTGGTATAATTCTCACACTTGTCGGCTCTTGCACTCTTCAGAATTGTGTGGATGATATTTTTCCAAAAGTCAGTTGATACATCGCCAGACTCATATATTCTACACGCCTATGAGAGTAGTCGTTTTGTTGCTATTCCCCTCAATGATTTTAGAAATTTTGATGGAATGTTATCTATCCCTCCTGCCTTATTTGACCTTAAGTCCTCCAAAGCTCTTTTAAATTATGATTCTAATACTGGATCCCCTATCTCTTCTAAATCGACTCCTGTTACTACTTCTATCACATCAGACAAATCTTTCTCCTCATAGAGGCTTTCAATGTATTCTTTCCACCTATCCGCTCTCTCCTCTGCATTTAGCAGTGGAATTTCCGTTGACTCTTAATGTTATCATCCTTGCTTTTAATGTCATCGAAGGTTGTTTTAACTTTCCTCTATGCTGAGTCTGTCCTTCTGACAATCATTTCTTTTTCTATGTCTTCGCATTTTTCCTGCAGCCATTTCGTCTTAGCTTCCCTGCTCTTCCTATTTATTTCATTCCTCAGCGACTTGTATTTCCGTATTCCTTCTATGACAGGTATTGGAAAGTTGGTATAACGCTACGAAAAATGTCCAAGTTTTAAGCGGCGACTATGTAGAGAGGTAGCTGTAAGGAGTAGCTAACTGTTGCAAATGAAACATTTTTTATTTTCACAGTAGTCTCTATTCCGCGACCGATCGTTCTTTACTTTCCGAATAACTCTCGCATTTGACTCCCTTTAAAAAAAATAGTAATTCCAAGATCCAAGCACTGGACTGGAATATGTACACCGCTTACAGTTCCTTCACCGTGTCCAACTATCTGCTGGCAACTTCGGCCTATAATCTCCACATATGAAAGCAAGAATGTAGTCGAATGTCAATAGAGGAAAAACTCTGACAAAAACGCCACACTCGAATTACCGCGGAAACAAGTGGAATTTATTTGCTTCAGTTAAATGTCGTCAATTTCGTTTCGTTTAGTGAAACACCATCTTCCACCCAGCCTCCGCCGTCTGACGTGACGGTCCTGACTACAGGGCTCGTGAACGCTAACTCAGAGGCAACACTCTCCCAGAACACAGGCAAGTGACTCAGCAGAAATCTACGCTGGTCCACGGAAATGCACTTTCAAATCTAGTAGGCTTACCCTATTGGAAAAATAGCTTGGTGGATCACTGAGAATCACCAGCTGGCGACCTCTGAAATACTCTTTAGAACACTGTCTCCGGCCCAGAGGGCACACAATTTTTACATTCCCTCCCTCCCCCTGGATCTGCTACGCCACTCACCGATTCCACGAGTTAAACGCTCCAGGAAATTATTCAATATTTAGGCGGTCCAGCGAGTCGGAATTCGGAGCAGAGAGTAGACTTTTAATTGGGCATTTCCTGATCCCAAACACATCACAATGAGGATAGTTAACCGTCTCTACAATCAGGTGATGATTCTACATGGTGTGACAGGGCTATACAACACTGTCCACGCCATACGCACAGGCATTCCGCACCGTTGCTTGGACACCAATGGGAAGGCTTTTTCATACTCGATGCCGAGTGACGAGGCCCTGAGGGATTCGCAGGGAGAATTAAATTTTGGAGAAGGGTGTGGCTGGTTTTATGGTTTTACACAATTTCTGAAGCACGTCTGCACCTTGGCTCCTACAGAGGCTCACAATTACTTTAGACTTGACGAATGTTAATAAAAATTGCACTCCAGATTTTATGTATCAGTCTCTATTATTTTAACATTTTAGATAGCCATCACCGTTTTAAATTCGTGTACACTAACGGCACCAACGGTCTTGCCGCAGTGACAACACCGGTTCACGTCAGATCACCGAAGCTAAGCGCTGTCGGGCTTGGCTAGCGCTTGGATGGGTGACCGTCCGGTTGTCGAGAGCTGTTGGCAGCGGGGTGCACTCAGCCCTTGTCAGGCCAATTGAGGAGCTACTTGACTGAAGAGTAGGAGCTTCAGACACTAAAACTGACAACGGCCCAGAGAACGGTGTGCTGACCACATGTCCCTCCATATCAGCATTCAATGACGCATTTGGTCTGAGGATGACACGACGCTCGATCGGTATAGCTGGGCCTTCAATGCCTGTCCATACGGAATATAGTAATACACTAATGCAGGGGTTCCCAACAAAATTTTCTCGAGGACCCCCTCATCGAGCATGATTGGTACCTTGTCATATCACAGTATCAAGTACCTAAAAAAGCCAAATTAAGGGTCTTTTTATACGTTTTCTATTTTTGGTACTTAGAAAAAACATTGACGTATTCATTATTGAAAAAATATTGAGCTTAAAACTTTTTCAATTTAGCCATCATTGTTATTGTTAAATTTTTGGTTATTGCTCAAAATCTTTGTCTTCAAATCTGGGTTTTTAGTATAACAAACTCCTTTGCGTTCGCTAAAGCTCTACTCATGCAGGAAACGGCCAAAACAAAAAAATCTGTTATCATAAGAAATATATTTAATATATTTTTTATTCTAATAGGATCTTGCGGACCCCTCTGGCATAGTTCGCGGACCCCTGGGGGTCCGCAGACCACCTGTTGGGAACCATTGCACTAATGGCTCCCAACAAGGGGACTCCCTTGGATATTCAGTCATCTTCCCCGGCTGTGTGCTCAGGATTTACCTTCCCTGTCTGTATACTGTATTTCCTGCAGAGCACCATGCGATCCCGAAGGCAATGGAACCGATGAGGCGTCATCAGGACAAAAGGTTCTCATCTACTCAGATTCTCTTAATGCCCTACAATCATTGCAACACATGTTTTCAGCAGAGAAAATGGTCCAGCTCATACATGACCAACTGTAGAACCTACAGCGAAGGCGGAAGGAGGTGTCAGTTTGCTGGGCACCATGGCATGTCGAAATTTGGGGAAAAGATCAGGCAGACAAAATGGCCAAGGATGCCTGCAGGGGACATGACATTACGCAGTGTGAAACTACAATGAAATGAATACCCTTAGCTGTATACAGGCGTTCATATAAGTCAACGGGGACAGTTGAAAATGTGTGCCCCCACAGGGACTCGAACACGGGCTCTCCTGCTTACATGGCAGACGCTCTATCCATCTGAGCCATCGAGGACAGAGAGGATAGTGCGACTGCAGGGACTTATCTCTGGCACGCCTCCCGTGAGACCCACATTCGCAACTTATTATCCCGCACTAAATTCATAGTGCCCCTGCCCATCATACTCATTACTCGTGGCTTTACTGCCGATTCCCGTAAGAGTTCGGGCACTGTTCGTGCATCCGCACAGAAGAAGATGGTCAAATGGCTGGTGTCCCTTAACCACATAAAGATGGTATCTGTTCTTTCGGACATGTCCGAAAGAACAGATACCATCTTCATATATATTACACAGTGTGCCATTCTGCTGCAGGCTGTCATCTCGTTGGTGAGTCGCAGATTCATGTAACTGTGGGAAGAGTAGTGGATGGCAATGGCGGATAGTAAGCTGCGATTGGTGCAGCCAGCAATCTGGCTGTGGCGTCCCTTGTGTCCGTCGTTATGGCGCGACGAGGTGGCCCTGACCCGCCTCAGAATTAGGCACTGTCCCCTAACACATGCCCTTTTACTCCAGTGAGAAGATTGTCCGGTCTGTTATGCCTGTGAAATGTAAATCACTGTAAGCCACATTTTAAACGAATGCATTTTGTTTTGTGATAAGTGGGCGGAGGCAAATTCAAGTAGCGATCTGCCCTCAATTTTTACGAGGGCCGTTCAGAAAGTAACCTCCGGTTGAATTAAAAAAATACACCAAGTTAAATAAAAATATTTTAATATATACATCTTACAACTACATCTTTGCACTATTTTTCTACATAGTCTCCATAGCGATTGAGGCACTTATCGTATCTCTTCACAAGCTTTGAAATTCCTTCTGCATAAAAATCACCCGCTTGTGCCTGGAGCCAGCCTGTGACCGCATCTTTGAGCTCTTCGTCGTCATCAAACCGCTGTGACCCGAGCCATTTCTTCAAATGCATGAAGAGGTGATAATCACTTGGCGCCAGGTCTGGGCTGTAAGGTGGATGGTTGATAACGTCCCACTTGAAGGACTCAAGAAGGGCCGTTGTTCTGCGAGCAGTGTGAGGACGGGCGTTATCGTGCAAAAAAACGATACCGGAAGTCAGCATATCACGGCGTTTGTTCTGTATAGCCCGTCGTAACTTTTTTATTGTTTCACAGTACACGTCTTGATTAATGGTCGTACCACGTTCCATGAATTCAACCAACAGCACCCCTTTGGCATCCCAAAACACCGTTGCCATCAGTTTTCTGGCAGAAAAATCTTGCGAGGCTTTTCTTGGTTTGGTAGGCGAATTTGAATGTGCCCACATCTTTGATTGTTCTTTTGTCTCAGGGTTCACGTACTTAATCCAGGTTTCGTCACCGGTCACGATTCTGTTTAACAATGGTTCTCCTTAGTCCTCATAACGTGACAGAAAGTCTAATGCAGAGGCCATTCTTTGAGTTTTGTGGTGGTCGGTAAGAATTTTGGGCACCCATCGTGCACAGAACTTACGGTAACCCAATCTTGCTGTCACTATCTCGTACAAGAGAGTCTTAGAAATCTGTGGAAAACCAATAGACAACTCCGACATTGAGAAACGTCGATTTTCACGAACTTTTGCATCAACTGTCTGAACGAGTTCGTCAGTCACCAATGATGGTCTACCACTCCTCTCTTCATCATGAACGTTTTCTCGTCCACTTTTAAATAAACGTACCCATTCACGGACAACTCCTTCACTCATAACTCTTGGTCCGTACACGGCACAAAGCTCACGATGAATAGCTGCTGCAGAATATCCTTTGGCTGTAAAAAACCTTATGACAGCACGCACTTCACATTTGGCGGGGTTTTCTATTGCAGCACACATTTCAAACTGCCACAAAAACTAAACTAGCGCAGGTACGACGTTCACTCGACCACGGCTTGATGCCGACTGACCTGTTGAGTGCGCGAACGCACAGATGGCGTCGCTACTCCCCCCACAACCCGCACTGTGACCAATCGGAGGTCACTTTCTGAACCGCCCTCGTATTATTTAATGGAACTGGCAGACAAATCATTAATATTTTAATGCAACTGCAGCAGTGTACTTTACTGCTTCGCCGCTTCGTAGAAATATTTCCTGACAAGGGTTGGTGCCATAGTGCAATACAACAGACGTCCAGCGATGACACTGAGAGACTACCGTACAGACCAGGTGGGGGCAGGTCTTGCACGCTGCACGTACACGCGTACCTGAAGCCACGACAGACGGCAACAGGGTCATTGTGTCAGCAATGTTGTACCGATTCTTATGCCGTGAGTTTGTTGCTGATGTATGACGGCACTGTTTTTAAAATAGCACTAATCGCTTTTCCGATTTGCTAGAATAACGCGATATTTCAAACCAATGCAAATATAACAAATAAAAGGTATCCTTTTTAAAAACAGGTTTACTTAAAAACGATAAACTCTTGCACTGTTGCGATGGCTTAGTGATATTTCGGTTTTTTATTCGGTTATTGGCAAAATAAAAAGCACCTTGTTGAAACAATGACCGAAAAACACCGATTATTCAGAACTAAAGTACAGGTATCGGTTTTAGCCGGTCGGTTTTTCCCACCCTGACTTTGATGTACCGACGACAGGAGGAATGCGTTTGGCGCGACCCGTTTAGGTGGACACAAGCTATTCAGATATCGTTTGTTTGGGCAATTAGTTCGCAGCACTCGGTAACTTAAAGTCACCAACCGAAAAGTGGCACTATTGCTTATAAACGTTGATGGATTAGTGAACTTCTTACAGAATGAAACAGACATGAGTAGGATCTTCCTGACACCTTAAAAATTGAGCATGGAATGTAATTCAGAAACTCCTGGCGGATGACTAGAGAAAATTTCGAAAGACTTCTATAGATGGTTGGAAGCCGCATTTCGAAAAAGGACAATTTCAGACTGTCAATTACTATTTCCCTCACACTTGCAATCGCTATTCACACACATAGATCACTGGTTCAAATGGCTCTGAGCACTATGGGACTTAACTTCTGAGGTCATCAGTCCCCTAGAACTTAGAACTACTTAAACCTAACTAACCTAAGTACACCACACACATCCATGCCCGAGGGAGGATTCGAACCTGCGACAGTAGCGGTAGCGCGGTTCCAGACAGTAGCGCTTAGAACCGCTCGGCCACCTCGGCCGGCCATAAATCACTGCTGCACATTCTTCGAACAACAGGCAGTGAATTAACGTAACTTCGCAGTATCATAAGCAAGTTCTAAACCAGGTCCCCGACCAGTCTAAATTCTCCACTTGCTGGCATTTTTAAAGTCACCGTGCAGCAAACGCCTTTAACGATTTAAAAATACTAAAAAACTGTAAACTTCGATGAGTGGACAGACGTATTAAAACATCTTTACCGAATTAGTAGTTCGTTAACTTACATAGCTCTTCGTACGACTTAAGACGAAAGTGAAAACGCTGCTCGGAGAACTTTTTGCTAACGCTTTTGACGGCTGCGTGTGTTTTGATATTCTATTTTAGGAACATCCAGGGTAATAATTCTAATTAGGGAACTGCAAAATGCAAATCTTCGTCTTCCGTTCTTAATTTTAAATTACTCTGCCAAGCTACTATTAATTCGACCAAGGTCGATATATTCGCCAACACTTGTAGCTCAAATCATTTCGATGTCGCCGGGGAGTCAGTCTCTAATCGTTCTTTTCCTCCCGTTTTGAATTTTAGTGGATTTGAAGCTAAACCTTGTATAGGCCTGTAGTCCTTCCATGCAACGACACAGAAGTCCGTTGTCTGCCTTTGTTGTTTCAGAGCCTACAATAGATAAGTAATTATAGTCGGTAAGCGCTAAGACATCTCTTTCCGCTGCCATCGAGATGCACGTCAGAATACTGTCGTAACTGTAAGGCGAGAGCAATGTAATGTATTGCTTTTAAAGTGCCGACATACGCACCCGTGAGTGATCTGTCTTTACTCATCCACATAAAACTACACTGCTACTCCGTGATCTGTAGTGGATAGACATCACAGCTGTTACTGTACATATGAGAAGCATTTTAAACTTTCTTCATCAGCATCCGTACACGATCAATCATAGTGAAGTGCATAGCGGAGGCACGTCCGCAAGCTCATAAATTTGTAGCAGTGATTGTTTGTGACGCCACTAAACTGCAGATTTAACATTGACGATCGCGACGCGGAATGCTACGGTTTTAGCACTCACCATACATCTTGGAGTTTCGTAGTTATCACTTTGTTTACAGGAGACTGTACCGATACCTCAGTGCAGCTGCGGTTTTGGCGCTGATTTGCAGTCAGAAAGGGTACGAACAGTGCCGAAATAATGTGGTCAACCATTTCCTGTCGCCTCCTCGTTCGGGCATTACCGAGCTGCCCCTTAATGCACAACGGAATCAAAACACTAATTACTATTTGTCTGTGGAAAAATAAAAATGATGATTGAGTTCTGATTCCTCATTCAATTTTATACGACAAAGCTATAGTACGTTCGAAAGAACACAGCCATGCTATATTATAGCGTTGTGTATCTATACGAGGGGCGTTTGAAAAGTCCGTGCAAAGTCCAGCGCGTATTGAGGTCATGTTTAGTTAATAGCATCTTTGGAAAGAACGCACTCAAAGTTTCAGCCATATTGGTCTATTTCTTTGTGTTTGGGATTCTTGTGAATCTAGGAAGTCGAGTGATTGTCAAAAAATGGACGAAAAAGAATTTCGTGTGGTGAGTAAACATTACTTCATGAAAGGTAAAACGCCTCAGAAGACTAAAGAGAAGCTTGATAAGCATTATGGTGACTCTGCACCTTTGATTAGAACAGTTTATAAGTGGTTTCAAAATTTTCGGAGTGCCATATGAGCACAAGTAATGCTGAACGTTCTGGACGCCCTGTGGAGGTTACGACTCCAGAAATCATTGATAAATTCCATGATATGCTGGCACATGAGGGAAGAGTTACGGTGCGTGAGATTGGTAGTGCTGTGGCCATCTCGAATGAACGGGTACATAATATTTTGCATAAACATTTGGACATGATAAAGCTATCCGCAAGATGGGTTCCACGATTGCTCACGCTTGACCAAAAACGGAATCGTGTGAAGTGTTGCAAGGATGGTTTGCAGCTGTTCAGGAAGAATCCGCAGGACTTTAAGCGTCATATCGTCACTGTGGCTGAAACATGGATACATTACTATACTTCTGAGACCAAAGAACAATCTAAACAATCGGTTACCAAGGGAGAATCTGCACCAAAAAAGGCGAAGACCATTCCTTCGGCCAGGAAGGTTATGGCGACTGTCTTTAGGTATTTGCAAGGGATATTCCTGATCGACTATCTGAAAAGGGTGAAAATATTACAGGTGCATTTATTCATCGTTATTGGACCGTTTGAAAACGGAGCTGCAAGAAAAACGCCGGCGATTGGACCGCAAAAAGTCATTTTCCATCACGACAATGCAGCAGCACACACCTCAGCAGTTGTGGTCGCAAAATTAATGAAAATAGGATTCCAACTCGTTTCACATCCCCCCTATTCTCCAGATTTGGCTCCCTCGAACTACTATTTGTTCCCCAATTTGAAGAAATGGCTGGCGGGAGAAAGATTTGATTCCAATGAGGAGGTGATAGCAGCAACTAATAGCTATTTTGCAGACTCGGACAATTCCTATTATTCGGATGGGATCAACAAATTAGAACAGCTTTGGACGAAGTGTATAAGTCTAACAGGAGACTATGTCGAAAAATAAAAAAGGCTTACCCCAAAAACGTAAGTAGTTTTTATTTTGCACGGACTTTTCAAAAGCCCCTCGTACTTAATCACAAACACACAATATATAAAGTAAATACCGCATTGTGCGCTGGAAGGTAAGTCAAGAAGTACGAGGGACGTTCAATAAGTAATGAAACACATTTTTTCGGCCAATTTAGCTTGATAAAATGGAGAATTTGTTGCGGAACATCGTGGAATATTCCCGCTTCGACGCTCGTAGTTTAATGAAGTAGATAGGGGCGCTATACGTGGCCTTCAAATTGGCGTCCGTGATTAGATTAGATTTACTTTCATTCCAATTGATCCGTAGTGAGGAGGACCTCCAGGATGTGGAACACGTCAGAAAAACAACAATACATGACAAATATTTACAACTAAAACAAATAAGCTAATGTACCATTCCACAGGTCCCAAGTGGAATGATCGTCATTTTTTAATGAACACTATATGAAAGAGTCATTTTACAAATACTAATGCACTGAGTTTAAAATAAAAAAGTTTTTTATTTATTTATAAGGTAATAAACATGTAATAGAACTACTATAATACTTATTTACAATGAACACATTACTGAACTGAAATGGTGCAGAAGTTAAATTGTACTTACACACACACACACACACACACACACACACACACACACAACACACAAATTTTCAATGAACACATTACTGCACTGAAATTGTGCAGTAGTTATATTGTACTTATATACAAATCAGTTGGTTTTACTGAGAAATTCGTTAATGGAGTAGAAGGAGTTGGCCACCAATAAATCCTTTAGGCTTCTCTTAAACTGAATTTCATTGGTTGTTAAGCTTTTTATGGCTGCTGGCAAGTTATTGAAAATGTGTGTTCCTGAATAATGCACACCTTTTTGTACAAGACTAAGTGACTTTAAATCCTTGTGAAGATTATTCTTATTTCTAGTATTGATTCCATGAATTGAGCTGTTGGTTTGAAAAAGCGATGTATTTTTAATGACAAATTTCATTAAGGAATAAATATATTGGGAAGCAGTAGTTAGTATCCCTAGTTCCCTAAACAGGCTTCTGCAAGATGTTCTTGAGTTCACACCACATATAACTCTTACTGCACTTTTTTGTGCCCGGAAAACTTTAGCTTGGCTTGATGAATTACCCCAAAAAATAATCCCATATGACATTATGGAATGAAAGTAAGCATAGCATGCCAGCCAGCTTTTTTATTTTTATATCCCCTATGTCTGACAAAATTCGCATTGAAAGCAGAGATTTGTTAAGACGCTTCAGCAGTTCTGTGGTGTGCTCCTCCCAGTTGAATTTATTATCAAGCTCTAATCCCAAGAATTTAACACTGTCCACTTCTTCTATCTTCTTGTCATCGTATGTTAGACATATACTCGTGGGACACCCCTTACAAGTTCTGAACTGCATGTAGTGTGTTTTTTCAGAGTTTAATGACAAAGAATTGGCTAGGAACCAGTGATTAATGTCCACATATATTTTATTGGCTGATATTTCTAAGACTACACTTGATTTGCTATTTATTGCAATGTTTGTATCATCGGCAAACAAAACGAACTTGGCATCTGGTAACGTTACTGATGAAAGGTCATTGATTGACGGGGGTACGTTCCAAGCAGAGAGCTGTCATTGAGTTTCTTTCGTCGGAAAACCAGAGCACACATTCATAGGCGCCTGCAGAATGTCTGCGGAGACCTCACAGTGAACAAAAGAACGGCGAGATGTTGGGCGAGGCGTCTGTCACCATCACAACAAGGTTTCGCAAATCTGTCCAATCTCCTGCATGCCGATCGGCTGCGCACATCTGTGACTCCTGCATGTTGGAACGTGCGGCGATCAACGGGTTACAATCGAACCCCTCGATGCTCAACTAGAAGTCTCTGTTGGGAGTGCTGATACACTCGTCCACCTTAAAGATGTGTGCCCGTTTGGTTCCTCGCCGCCTAAAAGAAGACCGTAAAGAGCAACAAAGGACCATCTGTGCGGATTGCTAGTGCGTTACGAGACTGATATTGACAACTTTTTGTCGAATGTCGTCACAGGCGAGAAAACACGGGTTCATTACTTCGAAGCGGAAGCAAAACGGCAGTCCACGGAATGGCGCCTCACCAGCTCCCTCCAAAGAAAAAGTTCAAAGCCGCACCCTCAGCCGATAAATTCATGGCGACGGTCTTCTGGGAGTGTGAAGGGTTCATTCTATTTGATGTCCTCTCTCACGGTGCAATGATCAACTCTGAAGTGTATTGTGCTGCCCTCAGCAAATTGAAGAAACGACTTCAGCGCAGCCGGCCGTTGTAGCCGAGCGGTTCTAGGTGCTTCAGTCAGGAACTGGCCACCGCTACGGTCGCAGGTTCGAATCCTGCCTCGGGCATGGATGTGTGTGACGTCGTTAGGTTAATTAGGTTTAAGTAGTTCTAAGTTCTAGGGGACTGATGACCTCAGATGTTAAGTCCCATAGTGCTCAGAGCCATTTGAACCATTTGACTTCAGCGTGTTTGTTGCCACAAAAACGCAAACGAACTTCCCCTTGTCCATGACAAACGCAGATGTGAAGTTTTATACGCGAACAGAGTGTTAGCCGGCCGGTGACGCCAAGCGGTTCTGGGTGCTTCAGTCTCGAACCGCGCGACCGCTACGGTCGCAGATTCGAATCCTGTCTCGGGCATGGATGTGTGTGATGTCCTTAGGTTAGTTTAAGCAGTTCTAAGTTCTAGGGGACTGATGACCTCAGATGTTGAGTCCCATAGTGCTCAGAGCCATTTGAACAAAGTGTTACAGATTGCATCAAAAGTTAATAAGCCTTTTTAAAAAGTTTATTCTCCGTTTTTCCGCGTCTAGAAGTATTAATGTGTCATTTTTGTTGACACGCAGCAGGGCAGTGTCAATCATTCTGACTTTTTCTGCTGCTTCAGATTTATACTTTTTGATTTCAGCTTAAGATTATGGGAGTGTGAATAAATTATTTTTGTGAATATTTTCTATCTTGGATAGCCTGGATTTAAACATATTATGATGTAACTGCTGATTGTTGAATCACAGACGTGGCATCCATGTTAATATTAATAACAAACAAATTCATTTGCATGTATTATTGAAATATGCATGAACATCAAGGGCTCCAACACAGTTCTGTGGAGCATGCCACAGGTTACTTCTATATCTGTCAATGACTCTCCATCCAAGGTAAGGTTGTGCGATGTCCAGTCACATCTTGTTTGAAACCCAGTGTTATCATATTTTTGTTAACAAGTATTGATGCTGTAATGGTTCAAAC
This sequence comes from Schistocerca americana, assembly GCF_021461395.2. Lineage (NCBI taxonomy): Eukaryota > Metazoa > Arthropoda > Insecta > Orthoptera > Acrididae > Schistocerca > Schistocerca americana. Next base: position 259,404,793 of record NC_060120.1, read on the forward strand.
CCTTTTCGGAAGCCAGGAAATACTGCATCCACCTTATTGCCTGTATCCGTAACTGTCAGGGTTTCGTGTTACAACAGCGCGACTTAGCCTTCACTTGAAAGATGTTTTCAGAATACATGCTGACTGGCATGGAGGAAGTCATTTTGCTCAACATGACTCTTTATGTTTGAGCCCAGAATCTGTTTTAAGCTTCTGCAACAAATCGACGTCAATGAAACTGGACAGCAGTTCTGTTCATCACTTGTGCTACCCTCCCTGATATCGGGTGTGACCAGCGCTTTCTTCCAATGCCAAACCTCCTTACCCTTTATTATTTAGTGAACAGATATAGATCATCACTGCTTTGAAACGTCTCATGCTGAATATAGTCCTGATAAGCAGGAAGGGATGGGGGTAACATCCCTGCGACACAAGTCCATGGGAGCCCCGAGTCTCTCAAGGGTTTAGCCCTGTGGTGGCCAGTTGGCAAATATCAGACTGCTTTTGTGAAATAAATTTTGTATCATATTGTCTTTTGGAACACGCTCAAATGCGGTAACATTAATCACTCATCAGTTCATAACAAGGAGGTTAGAATGAAGTCTCCCTTACGCCGAAAAGACGAAGCCTTCCTCCACCAAAGTGCTGAACCTCGGTGAAGTGTTCATATTGCAGCGCTGCCTTGATCTCACTTAAAACAGAAATAAAACATTTCCTGTTTTGCCTCGATTTATATCAATCTCGACGAGTGAGAACTGTCGTTAGGAAACAAAGTTTTCAACTGTCTGCTGATGAATATTCACCTAAGTAAGTTTATTGTTTCGAAGTATAAATACAGGATTGAGTGCCAATTCAACTCATTCACGCCTTGGAGGTAGGTTTAACGCAGGGCTCTAATGGAGAAACAGTCTTGGAGGACTCACCAAGACGGCGGAAAGGCTTCAAATGATGCCTGTGCTCTGCGTAGATCACGCCATCTCCCCTTTGATCCATAACAGAGCTCATGCCAAGTCAGTAACATTTAGTCCAGTCAACGAAGGAAAATTAGGAGAAAAGAAATTCGTGTAGTCGCAGATTCCTGCACAGTAGTAGGGGAGAGTCTCATGAACAACATACTGTGGGGTGTGAGCGTTGGGGTGGAGGGCACTTATAGGTAACATTTTTGCGTTTTTCTTGAATAACTGGACAACTGCGGCTTCCATCGAAAATGTTTAACGGTACAGAATTGAACTCCATTAAATTTCCTATAAACAAGGTCCTATTCGTGTCTTTTCTCTAAAGTTAAGTTTCCGCATTACATAGGATAGTGAAACATCTGTAAGTAACAAGAAATGGTGTTGTAAAAAGCGTTAGATAAAAACAGAAAATTAATATACCTGTAAATAAACTCTGGAATAGTGCTCGTAGGCTGCTCCTGTGGGTGATGTCAGTGGGGCAAGGTCTGGATTCAGCTTTTTTGATGCTTTGAAGAATGCAGCAAACCGGAGTTTTATTTTCATCTATTGCTGATATTCATACGCCCGGTAAATCCTAAAAAATTTTCTCCTCAGCCTAAGCGACCTTCTTTGCTACTGTCGAGGAGCTGGTGAAGATATTGGATATTGTCTTAATTTGCCCAGGAATGTTGCTGAACAGCTTAACCGTTCCCCCATTGGTTTTGTTGGAAATGGCGTGGGTCGTGTTTTTGATGCGATTTCCTATTCCAGGTGAATTTTGAATGGTTCAACATTGGGTTCCTGTTTTCAGAATTAGATACCTACATACAAAATAACAGGAGCTCAATGCTGAACTATTCAAAATTCACCTGGAACTAGGAAACCACATCTAAATCTCGGAAATATTTAATGATATCCTGAATACTGTCAAACAAAACACAAATAAAATCAAAATGGAATAAACAACAATAACAATTAAACACTCTTTTAAAACAAAAAAATGAAATAATTATACACAAAAGTAGAAAGCACAAAAAAATGGCTCTGAACACTATGGGACTTAACATCTGAGGTCATCAGTCCCCTAGAACTTAAACTACTTAAACCTAACTAACTTAAGGACATCACACACATCCATGCCCGAGGGAGGATTCGAACCTGCAACCGCAGCGGTCGCGCGGTTCCAGACTGAAGCGCCTAGAACCGCTCGGCCACACCGGCCGGCGAAAGCACAAAAAACACACATTCTACAAATATCTGGTCAACCTGACTGGCGTACAACTAACTAACCAAGGAATAAATTTTCTAGAAAAAGGCCCAAAATACGATGTCAACAAACACATTACACACAAGACAGTGGAGAATCTTATCACAGAAAGTGAATACATCATAAAACAACAAGAAAGAAACAGTAACCCAAACTTAAATGCAGGTCTGACAAGAAACTTAGTTGCATAAGAAATAAGATTTATAATAAAGGAAAACAAAAACAACCTATTGACAGGAACAAAAACTGAAGAAGAAAAAAAAGAAAAAACCTCCAGAAAAATATAGAACAAACTTAAAAACAATGAGGCACTCCTTACTTGATCAGACAAGGGCAGCACCATGATAATAATAAAACAGGATGAATACAAGGACAAAACCTTAAAATTTCTGAAAGACAACAACATAACAAAGCTAACCAGCGACCCAACACAAAGTTACCAGAAAAACACACTAACACTTCTAAAAAAAATATCTCACACATATTCACAAATTAGAAAGTGAAATGGTTGAAACAAAAGAACCCCCAAGTACCCACACTGAACAGGTTACTAAAGCTCCACAAGGAGGGCATTCTGATACTCCCTGTTGTCAATTTCAGAAGTGCACACACGTATCACATACCCAGAGAAATGCACACATACTTACAGAAAAATTACATAAACACAAACAACAGAAGCATACGCAACACCAAAAAGCTGATACAAAAAATCAAAGACATCAACATACCTAAAAAATGGTTCAAATGGCTCTGAGCACTATGGGACTCAACTGCTGTGGTCATAAGTCCCCTAGAACTTAGAACTACTTAAGCCTAACTAACCTAAGGACAGCACACAACACCCAGCCATCACGAGGCAGAGAAAATCCCTGACCCCGCCGGGAATCGAACCCGGGAACCCGGGCGTGGGAAGCGAGAACGCTACCGCACGACCACGAGATGCGGGCTCAACATACCTACAACAGCCATACTCACATCATTCGACATCACATATGTGTACATCAATATCCCTACCACAGAAACCATCAACATCATCAAACAATAATTAGAACATGCAGAAATTCCCAAACCCCACATAAAAGAAATAGTTGGCATTCTAAAACTAATCACAGATCAAGCTGTTTCTCATTTGACAATCAGTTCTGTTCACAAGAAGATGGTCTTCCAATGGGGTCACCAGTCAGGTTACTCCTAGGCAACATTTTTCTCAATCACTTTGAAAATAAAATACTTGAAACAATAGTAAGACCGAAACAATACTGGATAATATATTGGTATAGTTATGTAGATGACATCATATGCCTTCTAGATGAAACACTCAGTTGCATCCAACAACTCCACAAAAGTGATATAAACAAAGTCCACCCAAAAACAAAGTTCACCATAGAAACAAAAAACAACAAAATGTTAAATTTCCTTGACCTCACAATACATAGACACAACAACTAACACCAATTCTCCATATTCAGGAAAGTGACGACCACCAGCACAGCCATTCACAAACACTCTAATCATCAAATCGCACACAAACTAGCCGGCTTCCAATATATGCTACACAGACTGAACAAAACTCGACTCACTGAAAACATCTACAACAATGAATTACAGACAGTCAGACAAATAGCTGAAGAGAATGGTTATAATACAGACACTATAGCTAAATTGAACCACAAATTTAATAAAAAATTATAAAGGACACCCAACACACAAAAACAAAAACCTTCTCACCAACTTACAAACACACAGGACACACATATGAGCACACATGAACAAAAAACACCCACAACAACAAACAAGTGGTTCACTCTCACCTACAACAAGAAAGCAGCCCACAGAATAGGCAACATATTCAAAAAACAAAGGCTAACGATAGGCTACAGGACGGACAACACAGATAAAACTAAGGACAACCAAGACAAGCACAGACAAACACAGCACATCTTGTATTTACCAACTAACACATCAGGACTGTAATCAGTTTATATAGGACAGACAAGCAGAAACTTTAATACGCGAGATTCATTGAACACAGAAGAGCACTATGAAGTAACAGCTGCCATTCCACATTAGCTGAACACCTTATGGACAAGAAATATAATATAAGAGACAACAATACAGACTTGAAAATTCAGAAATGCGGCAACAGCCCCCTCCCCCCCCCCCCCCACCTCCCCAGAAAAACTTGAAGAAAATTATCAATTACAAAAAGCCTTACGTGAAGGAAAACAAGTAATAAATGAATATGCAGCTCTCAGCAATGGAACTTTGTTCTCTTCCCTCAAAGAATTATTAGATAACACCAACCTATAGAGCCGCCCCCCCCCCACACACACACACTGTCAGCCATCTTATTTTTACACCTTCAACTGTGCCACTGTCCACCATCTTGTTTTGTTTTTACAGCTGGTAAACAGTAAAACAGTGACAGTGGCAGCTCAATAACACAGTGAAGAAGATGAGGAAAACAGAAAACGTAAGTGAAACATAATGTAAATAGACACAAAATAGACACACACACACACACACACACATACACACAGGCACACACAAACACACACGCAGCCTTCTACATAGAATTTATTAATTTCAAGTACAAGCATACCAGTTTCCAAATCGTAATTTTTGGTTAAATAATTTGTCTACATTAAGTTGAATATGGTTGCAGATGACAAACTATTAACGAAATCAGTCACTATAAAAGCATACACATCAGGAAAACCACATCGTGTGGTAAAAAGTATGAATTCGTAATTTTATGTGTTGCTTCAAAAATCTGTAATTACTATTTAAAAACTAATATTTACATGCATACAAACAATAAAGAACGTTCTTTATATTTAACAGCCATAAAATAAAAGCCCACTGAGGATGCTGCAACTGCAATGGAACACGTATAGGATAAAAAACAAAATTGTGTTTGGTAAAAGGGGACCCCATTCAGAAATATATGTATTGTTAAAGCAAACCTGGACAAAAGAGCTTCAGCTCCAAGATGATTAAGAGGGGTATTGTAGGACTTACGACAGTTTGGATTCAGCCTTGCCCCTGCCAGGCTTCACGAAGAATTCTGTTTCAAGTGATGAAGGAGAAAACCTCCATCTACTATATTGGCACTCGTTGTTAGGTCACGAGTTGCGTAATTGTCCTCTGGAAAAGCATCGTAGAGAGAAGGTTTCTTTCCTTCCCTCATTCCCTCTTAGCTAAAAAGAGCCAACTGGAGTGGAGATAACTCGTATTTCATAAGCTTTGCAACATCGCCATCGCTCTTTCTTGCAATAGCTATTTTTAGAAAACTGTGAGAGAGTCTAGAGTTACTTTTTCACCGTGAACTTCTACAGCATTCTCCATACTTGCCAAAGACAACACCAATTCTTCTTACATTGTTTCATGTTGCCTAAATTACAACCAATATAATTTTGCATGGTTCTCGTACCAATATCTAGACCTTGGTCATTATTTATTTTCGAGCTTCCCATTATTCCTATCAACAGAGACGCAGCTGAATTCATTTTCGGAAAAGTAGAATGATCATTGAACCACTCTTAAATCTATGTATGATCTTGTCCATCCCTATTTTGTCATGATACGTGTGGATGAATTACTGCCTATACAAACTGGAATATACTTTAGAGACATTTAATTTAAACCGTCTGAACAGCATTATCAGCCATTACTCTAATTTTTATTGCACTGCCCTGCCGCTCCCCGCTTGAAAAAGTCACTTCAGTAAACTCTACTAATGACGAGCAGATGGTGGTTGCTTCAGGGAATCCATCAACCCATTTCGCTAAACGGGATTAATTATGCCTTTTCCTCGTGTCAGAGCACCCGAGCTTTTAACGAGGCTCTTTAGAGTCTGCTATATAGTCATGTATGACCAAGCCTCTGGCCAAGGGGAAGCAGTTCGATTTATGGAGAAATAATCATTACCTATAAAATCCTTGAAGACATGAAGGTGGCTAGTTTTTAATGCTGTCGAGTCTTGTACGTAAAGATGTACACATTTTGCACATTGAAAATGACCACTGGCATGGAAGAAGGGTATCACTTTCTGAATGCAGGCCAAATGGCCGCTCCAATCACAACGACGCTCAGAGTCTATTAATTTCTTCACTAATAAAATCATGTTAAAATACTGCACCCACAAAGCAGCAGTGGGTCCATTCTCCTGGAGACGAGCCAGCTCATTATTTAATTTACTTGAAATTGATATCAAACAAACATCTTCCTCAATTTAACGGACAGTAATATCTTTTATATCGCTCAAAATGTTCATAAGACATCTCTTTTCTTCTTCTGAGACACTGGCGTCTTCCAGAATGATCCAAGCTAAGACAGTCTGAGCAAGTAAGTGTCCCCGATCACTACAGCTGTAAGCGTGTCCAATTAACATCTTGTCAACTGAATTGCAGCATAAACTAAACTTGACATTTCTTTCAGCCCAGACCATACCATTGTGTGACCTGTGCACCCCATGTAGGAGATGATTGTATGAAATCCATGGAAATTATCCCAGACTGGATTTTTCTAGTCTTTACATACAGCAGTTGGTCGAAAGTAACAAAACAAATTACGCCACCTTGCTGCTGGCTATTGTGTAGCAGAATTACTGCCCTACTTAAACCATTAATTGTGTTACAAGCAGACTTCACAAATCCCTTTCATTCAGGAACAGCTGACACTTGTAGAGCAGACTGCGTGGAATGAAACCAGTTACCACACATCCACAGCATATCGGACATGTTTGGTGTTAATATGTCAGATGAGATGGGACTAACCATGTTCTGGACAACGACAGTAATCTGCTCTAATGTGTTGTTTGTATGATGTTCATTTACCTGAAGTTCCATAACATGTAGCTGGGCTACTTCCTTGTCAGAGGAAGCCGAATTAAGCTTCTGGATCTTCAGATGGTGGGAGAGCTGAGGTTGGGGTGATGCATTTGAGATGCTGTCTAAAATATTCCAGCAGTCGATGGTGTAGATGATGAAATCGACAGGGTCGAATATGTATTGACAGGCTCTTCAGTGTGGTAGACAGCTGATAACTCCATTTATTGTGTTTTCGTAATACATTCCGCTGAATCGCAAACCAGCAAACAGACTGATCAAATTTTTTGATTCAAACTTCCAGAGTATGAAGAAAGCGACAGCGTGTAGTAGAGGTAATATGAATGACTGAGGGCGAATGGCGTGAGACATAGAGGCCAGTTTCTTTCTGATTTTCTGTTTTGCCCTTTTCTTCGCTGAAATGCAGTCGATGAAGGCACAGACTGTACGAGGTACCATTTCCTCAGCCTCACTACAGAATTTGTCACAAGGTGAAAAAATAGAACTATCATATAATTCTGTGGACTTTCCCGGGGATTCGTTGTCATCTTGTAGAATCAGGTATTCTGCTGAAGGTTCGCGTCTTCCCAATACGATATTTTGACGTCGTAACTCACCACATTCATCAGGTGGTTCTTGAGACCGGTTGCTTTGGCGCTGACGCTCCATTTGCGAGCTTTCCTTGTCCGACACGTTGAGCAGTGTAAGCATAAGTATGCTGTTCTTGCGGGGGAGAAAAGAGAAACAAGAACCATACTTATACGAATTGGCCTTTGGTGATGTGATGATTTCCTGAATGTTATTCTCGCAGCAGATCTGGCCAGTGCGTGGTTGGCCTGTGGTGCAGATGATGGCCCAGCTCAGAGATCAATCAGTTGCAGGTTTGACCTGCCTTCTCGTAGAAGTATCTCGCGGTGAGCCAAATTCTGTCCTGCAGTGGTGGCATTCCTGCCCCCTCATGCAGCAGACAAGTGGAGCACTCCCTTGGAAGATGAAGAACTGTCTTCAAGTCGCGGCTCTGGGCCGTTTGCAGCGTTACATTGAATGAATCTGTGGCTTTTCCCCACATCACGGCTGTGTTGGTCGAACGAGCATTAGGTACAGCATGATACCGTGGTGCAGTGGCAGCGCCGACTGTGGGCTGAGAAGTAGGTATAAAGCGCGAAGATACCCTATGGTTCAGCCTCTGATGTCACGAAAGTGAGTCGCCCAGGAGAGTCTTTGATGTAGGATGACCCCTAGGTACTTCTCTGTTCTGCTCCATGGGATTGGTGTTCCCAGGATCTCGACTGGCGGAAGATCTGGCGGCAGCATTCATCGAGTAAAGATTACTGCCTGGCTCTTCACTGCATTGAATTTTAGCCGCTACTTCGCCGACTGTGAACCCAAACCGTCTCATGCAAACTGAGGGTGATGGCTCAACATATGGACGTTCGACATTCGTGCTAAACAACACTGTATCATCAGTGGAAAGCGCCAATTCAGTACAAGTCACCTGCAGTATATCGGTAGTGTACAAGGTGTACAGCAAGGGGCCGAGAATCGATCCTTGTGGCACTCCTGCACGTATCTGCCAATCAGTGGATGTACCATCGTCTCCCCTCACATGGGATATTCTCTCTCAGAAAGACACGATCTTAGGAGGACACCATGTGACACTGGCAGCCTGAGTACAAAAAGAGCTTGTACACAAGGCTGTCCTTCCATATGGAATCCAAGGCCCTGGATCCCAAGGAACACTGTCCCCAGATATTTACTTGTTTCCATTGCTCTCATCGCTACTTGTACCAGTTGTAGGAGCTATTGAGACGTCTAGTAGCCGCGTCGAAAACTAAACTGGGTATCAGGTATGATACTCCCCTGATTGATGTGTTCCATCAGGTGGGGTTGCTAGCAGAAAAGCTTCTGCCAGATGGCGACCCGCCACTACCTTCACCCCAGCTCCGGGATAAAGAACCCCGGTTGGCAGCTTTGCCATGGCAAGATCCCGAAACACGACAATTTGCTTCGAAAGCAAATGGCAACCTGATTTTTCGGAGCAGGGAGCTTAGCTAAACAGAGTTAGCCACTCAGAGAATCCCAGTGGAGCGCGAGGTGTGCACTGCGCCATCCTTCGAGCTGAATGATGAATGAGTGGTCGCATTGCTGAGTGGGTTCCATACTTATACAGGGGCAGTGACTGGTGTTAGCTATGCCCTTTCCCTCCATTGCGGCTGTATGCCATGGTGGCAGCAGTCCCACGTATAATTTTCCTTGACCCGTACTGGCGGTTTTTGTTGTTGTTCTGGTCTACAGTCCCGAGACTGGTTTGATGCAGGTCTCCATGCTACTCTATCCTGTGCAAGCTTCTTCATCTCCCAGTACCTACTGCAACCTACATCCTTCTGAATCTGCTTAGTGTATTCATCTCTTGGTCTCCCACTACGATTTTTACCCTCCACGCTGCCCTCCAATACAAAATTGGTGATCCCTCGATGTCTCAGAATATGTCCTACCAACCGATCCCTGCGTCAAGTTGTGCCACAAACTCATCTTCTCCCCAATCTTATTCAGTACCTCCTCATTAGTTATGTGATCTACCCATCTAATCTTCAGCATTTTTCTGTACCACCACATTTCGAAAGCTTCTATTCTCTTCTTGTCCAAACTATTTATCGTCCATGTTTCACTTCCATACGCGGCTACACTCCATACAAATACTTTCAGAAACGACTTCCTGACACTTAAATCTATAATCGATGTTAACAATTTCCTCTTCTTCAGAAAAGCTTTTCTTGCCTTTGCCAGTCTACATTTTATACCCTCTCTACTTCGACCATCATCAGTTATTTTGCTCCCCAAATAGCAAAACTCCTTTACTACTTTAAGTGTCTCATTTCCTAATCTAATTCCCTCAGCATCACGCGAACTAATTCGACTGCATTCCACTATCCTCGTTTTGCTTTTGTTGATGGTTCAAATGGCTCTGAGCACTATGGGACTCAACTGCTGTGGTCATCAGTCCCCTAGAACTTAGAACTACTTAAACCTAACTAACCTAAGGACATCACACACATCCATGCCCGAGGCAGGATTTGAACCTGCGACCGTAGCAGTCGCACGGTTCCGGACTGCGCGCCTAGAACCGCGAGACCACCGCGGCCGGCGCTTTTGTTGATGTTCATCTTATACCCTCCTTTCAAGACACTGTCCATTCTGTTCAACTGCTCTTCCATGTCCTTTGCTGTCTCTGACAGAATTACAATGTCATCGGCGAACCTCAAAGTTTTTATTTCTTCTCCATGGATTTTAATACCTACACCCAATTTTTCTTTTGTTTCCTTTACTGCTTGCTCAATGTACAGAGTGAATAACATCGGGGAGAGGCTACAACCCTGTCTCACTCCCTTCCCAACCACTGCTACCCTTTCATGCCCCTAGACTCTTATAACTGCCATCTGGTTTCTGTACAAATTGTAAATAGCCTTTCGCTCCCTGTATTTTACCCCTGCCACCTTTAGAATTTGAAAGATAGTATTCCAGTCAACATCGTCAAATGCTAGGAATGTAGGTTTGCCTTTCCTTAATCTTTCTTCTAAGGTGAGTCGTAAGATCAGTATTGCCTCACGTGTTCCAATATTTGTACTGAATCCAAACTGATCTTCCCCGAGGTCCGCTTCTACAAGTTTTTCCATTCGTCTGTAAAGAATTCGTGTTAGTATTTTGCAGCTGTGACTTATTAAACTGATAGTTCGCTAATTTTCACATCTGTCAACACCTGCTTTCTTTGGGATTGGAATTATTATATTCTTCTTGAAGTCTGAGGGCATTTCGGCGGTCTCATACATCTTGCTCACCAGATGGTAGAGTTTTGTCAGGACTGGCTCTCCCAAGGCTGTCAGGAGCTCTAATGGAATGTTGTCTACTCCCGGGGCCTTGTTTCGACTCAGGTCTTTCAGTGCTCTGTCAAACTCTTCACGCAGTATTATATCTCCGTTTTCACCTTCATCTACATCCTCTTCCATTTCCATAACACTGTCCTCAAGTACATCACCGTTGTATAGACCCTCTATATAATCCTTCCACCTTTCTGCTTTCCCTTCTTTGCTTTGAACTGGGTTTCCATCTGAGCTCTTGATATTCATATAAGTGGTTCTCTTTTCTACAAAGGTCTCATTAATTTTCCTGTAGGCAGTATGTATCTTACCCCTAGTGATATATGCCTCTACATCCTTACATTTGTCCTCCAGCCATCCCTGCTTAGCCATTTTGCACTTCCTGCCGATCTCATTTTTGAGACGTTTGTATTCCTTTTTGCCTGCTTCATTTATTGCATTTTTATATTTTCTCCTTTCATCAATTAAATTCAATATATCTTCTGTTACCCAAGGATTTCTACCAGCCCTCGTCTTTTTACCAACTTGATCGTCTGCTGCCTTCACTACTTCATCCCTCAAAGCTATCCATTCTTCTTCTACTGTGTTTCTTTCCCCCATTCCTGTCAACTTTTCCATTATACTCTCCCTGAAACTCTGTACAACCTCTGGTTTAGTCAGTTTACCCAGGTCCCATCTCCTTAAATTCCCACCTTTTTGCAGTTTCTTCAGTTTTAAACTACAGTTCATAACAATAGATTGTGGTCAGAGTCCACGTCTGCCCCTGGAAATGTCTTACAATTTAAAACCTGGTTCCTAAATGTCTGTCTTACCATTATATAATCTATCTGAAACCTGTCAGTATCTCCAGGCTTCTTCCATGTATGCAACCTTCTTTTGTGATTCTTGAACCACGTGTTAGCTATGATTAAATTATGCTCTGTGCAAAATTCTACCAGGCGGCTTCCTCTTTCATTTCTTAGCCCCAATCCACATTCACCTACTACGTTTCCTTCTCTTCCTTTTCCTACTGTCAAATTCCAGTCACCCATGACAATTAAATTTTCGTCTCCCTGCACTGGCGGTTAAGAGATGTGAATCGATCAGTTGATCGGTTCAATGACCTTCCTATTATTATTATTATTATTATTAGTTCAAAGTTAATATAGATCGCGAAGCGGAGCGTTTCGCCTGCGCGAGCTAAATATTTATTCCTTGACTTAGCATTGCTCCACGGCGAGCGAAGAAATGTAAGAAAATCGATATGTGACCGGACTTTGTTGCTAGACAGGTTAACGAGAGGACATGTGTGAAGTGTGTGAAATGAAACAGTCATTGTTAGCCGCCATTTTGTATAATTTGTGTTTTTTGAGATTCACAAGCGACATGTAAGGTTAATGTGGAGTTTAGTAACAGCCGTAATACGGTCTGGTGCATTTCAAAGGTAATTTCGCGTATTTATTTTTGATCAAAAGATTCTGTGATGAACTATAATGTATGACAAGCTTGTATAGGACTTCGAACATTCGGTGGTCGATGTTTGCTGTAGAACCTGCTTCAATAACATGATCAAAAGCATAGAGCAAGTTTTCTCTGCTAAAACGAACTCATTTCACTCGCAGACAATCATCGAATGACCAAATGCGAATGGCAGTATCCCAATTTGAGAAGGTCCTATAGAAGTTTTCTTTCTCTTACATTTCAAGAATTTTACAGGCAACTATCGGAGTCGGCAGCTGCTTCTACACCATGAGAGTAACTTGTCTATGTGTACGAAATTACGTACGCTATGGGAGTAGTCGACACCGCTCTGGAAATTGATACTGTCCTTCACAGACATACAAGCAGACACTAAACACACTAGTTCAATAACAACGAGTTTAATATTACCAGCTTAAAATCATTAATTTCTTCTTTTGAGCCATAATATTATACATGGCATTTCATATAAGATCCGAGCCCACCAGTAGCGTTCCTAGCTCTATCGTGATGCTGTAGACGTTTCTTATGCTGTTCGCAACTGCTGCAGCCTTGCCTCATGACCATGTTGTCCTGGTGCTCTGAATTCGGTACGCGCCTGAGAGGTGTGCTTCCTGCAACAACAGGCTGATGGAGTGTGCGTGCTGTAGTAATCTCTTGTGGCAGCGGTTGCCGTCTGGTGCTCCATATTATGTCTGCTCCCAGGTTGTGCGGTGCCTGGTGTTTCAAGTGGTTTATGTTGTTCCTTATTTTGTCTGTGACCTCTGTGGATGTGTCCTGATGAGATAGTTGCCACCTGGTGCTTTATATGAAGTCTAATCCTGTTAATTACGCCCCTGGTCATCTATGGTTCATTACCAGAGAAGGGGACGTTTTTCAGGTGTTGTAGTAATTCCAAAGCCGGATTCCATACCTTATTAAGCTGGAATTGGCCTTCCCGGTTGATCAGGTTATCCGCCATTTTGATTTCAATAGATGCATTCGCAGAATCTGAGGGTTTGAGCCACTATCCTGATTTTGCCATAATTCATGGTGTGTCCAAGTTCCAGGTAAGGTCCTGCTATTGCTGATTTAGTGGCCTGTCATATTCTTGTATGTCTCTAGCGTTCCTTTCCTTACATTTTGTGTCCACTGTTCTGGTGTTACTACCGTTGTAAGACATACCACATTCACAAGATATATGGTAAATACCAGGTTTTCCTAAACCCAGATCATCCTTCAACATTCCAAGGAGCAATCTGATCTTGCTGGGTGGGCAGAACACATTTTTGATTTCGTGTTCCTCTAGGATTCTGCATACGGTTGAAAGCCTACCTTCCTGGTCTCTTCTTGTTCCACTTCCATTGCATCAGGTCATCTGGTATGATGTAAAGCTTTGCGGTTGTCACTGGTTGAACATTTCTTATCAATGAACACTCGCTGCATATGTTCTAACTCCACTGTCAAACAGTTTGGGTCGGAGAGTGTCTTGGCTAGGTTCCTGAGCACCTCATTCTTCTGGGCTTGGTGGTCGCAGCTGTCGGCCTGAAGATATAATTGGCTGTGTTTTGGTTTCCTATACACACAGTGGTTGAATGTGTCATCTGCCTCCCTCTTCACTATGACATCCAGGCACGGGAATTGACCATCATTCTCTGGTTGCATGGTGAAGTGAACGTGGGATGTTTTGTGTTTAGATGGTCCAGGAAATTGTCCAGTCTTTGCGGCCGTATGACCAGATGGCTAACGTGTCATCAACATATCTGAACTATCACTGCCACTGACTCAAAATCTTCTAAGATTATAGTGGACTGAAGTGCCTAGAACATCTCGATCACCGCAGCCGGCGGCTAATCTGCAAATTACGTAAAAAAAGTCCCTGGTAGAGGATCCACCATGACAATAGTTCTCTGTACTTCCACTCTCGAACAGCGCACGAGAAAAACTAACACCTACATTTTTCCGTGTCAGCCCCGATTTCCTTTATTTTATGATGATGACGATGATGATGATGATGATGATGTGATGATGATGATGATGGTGATCGTTTCTCCCCCGTGTATGTCGGCGTCAACAAAACATTTTCGCATTCGGAGGAGAAAGTTGGTGATTGAAATGTCGTGAGAAGGTCCTGCCACAATAAAAGACGCCTTTGTTTTAAAGATTTCCATCCCGAATCCTGTTTCATGTCCGTGACACTCTCTCCACTATTTCGAGGTAATACAAGACGTGCTGCCCCTTCTTTGAACTCTCGATGTACCCATTAATCCATTCTGTCAAGGATTCTTCATTATGCAGCAGTACTCCAAAAGAGGACAGACAAGCATAATGTAGGCAGTCTCTTTAGCAGATCCGTTTAATCTTCTAATTGTTCTGCCAATCAGACGTAGTCTTTGTTTCGCCTTCCCCACGAAACTGTCTGTGTGTCCTTTCCAATTTAAGTTTTTTTTATATAATTTTGTTCGGTATTGTTCGTTGCATCTGTTCGAGGCGGTCGTTCCATGACACCTGGTTAAGTTCATCGTTGATCCGTTCACTCAGTTTTTTTTTTTTATTATTATTACAGAGGGTAGCTAACTCTCTGACAGAACAAGCTGAGCTACTGCGCCGGCAGTTATTCATAATTGTATTTCCTAGCTATTTACTTGAATTTATGGCCTTTAGATTTGATTGATTTATCATGTATCTGAATTTTAACGGATTCTTTTAGTACTCGTGTGAAAGACCTCATACTGTTCGTTATTTAGGGTTAGTTGCCAATTTTCACACCATACAGATATCTTATCTAAACCGTTTTGCTATTTGTTTTGATCTCCTGATTACTTTACTAGACATTAACAAAAGTGTTATGTGCAGATAACCTGAGGCAGCTGCTCAGGTTGTCTCCTAAATCGTTTGTGTAAATAAGGAACAGCAGAAGGCCTATAGCACTACCTTGAGGAATGCCAAAAATCATTTCTATTTTACTCGACGGCTTTGTCAGTTAAGGTGACCTCTCTGACAGGAAATCACAAATCCAGTCACACAAGTGACACAATATTCCACAAGAATTCAATTTGATTACAAGTCGTTTGTGACGTATGGTGTTAAAAGCCTTCCGGAAATCTAGGAGTACGGAATCAATTTGAAATCCCTTGTAGATAGCAATCAACATTTCTTGTCAGCAAGGAGCTAGGTTTCACAACAAAGACATTTTCTAAATCCATATTGACTGTGTGTCAATAGACCATTCTCTTCGAGGTGATTCATAATGTTCGAACACAATATATGTTCCAAAATCCCACTGCATCTCAGCGTTAATGACGTCGGTCTTTAATTTAGTATATCACTCCTATTGCCTTTCTTGAATATTGGTGTGACCTGTGCGACTTTCCAGTCTTTGGGTATGGATCTTTCACAGAGCGAACGGTTGTGTAAATATATGATTCTTAAGTATGGAGCTATCGTATCAGCAAACTCTGAAAGAAGCATAATTGGTAAACAGTTTGGGCCGGAAGACTTGCTTTTATTAAGTGATTTAAGTTGCTTCACTACTCTAAGGACATCTACTTCTAAGTTATTCATGTTGGCAGCTGTCCTTGATTCAAATACTAGAATATTTACTTCGCCTTCTTTGGTGAAGGAATTTCGGAAGTCGTCGTTTAGTAACTCTGCTTTAGCAGCGCTGTCATAGATAGCATTTCCATTGCTATCGTGCAGAAAAGGCATTGATTGTGTCTTGCCGACAGCATACTTTACGTATGACCAGAATCTCTTTGGATTTTCTGCCAAGCTTCGAGACAAAGTTTCGTTGTGGAAACTATTATAACCATCATCAATCCTAGTGCTGTTGCGTAAGGTCCACACAGGCTTGAGTTGATGGATCATGACCATCATAGGCTTGACCTGAAATAAAATGTCAACCTTGCCGAACCCGCTTTTAAGAACCTTGTGAAGGTTGGTGTACGGTGGTTGGAGTGCCAGCTGAATGGCACTGTTGCGAAGCATGACAAGATAGTGTCCGCTAATACCTAATGGAGAAAGGTTTTCGAAGTGCTGTGCAGCTATGGAGGAGGCACCTGAAGGCATGCTGTGTGCCATGACACATTCGGCTAGGGCAGGTAGTTACGTAGTCTATGTTGATGTTGCCTGGAGTACGAAGTCTGCTTATAGAGCAAGTGCTGCACCATATAGGATCTCTGCTAGGTTGTCCTTATGCATGGAACAAATCGCCAACAGTAGCCAGGGAAGGACCGTGGTCAACTGACTCACAACACATGAGGGCAGCTTTCAGAGTAAACGCCAGTCTTCAATCAGGCCATTGATTTTCAGGTGGTATGCAGACATACACTACTGATGAACGCCACGGATGTTGCATAGTTCGTTGAAGAGCACCGATTAAAATTGCTGACCTTGATCAGTGGTTATAGGGATTCAACAACCGAAAGAGGAGATACCAAGTATCGATGAAGGTCCTGGCCATTGATTCTGCTGTGATGTCTCTAAGGGATACGGCCTCCACCCACTGCGTGACGTGGTCAACAACTGAGAGTACGCATCACTTGCCTTCAGAGTTGGGCAGTGGCCCTACCAGGTCGAGGTGTACATGCTAGAAACTATTTTGGTGTATCAAACTGACCAAGTGGCGGCTGTGCATGACATTTCACTTTGATCCATTAACAAGCTATGCATGCATGCTTCCACCCTCTGCACATTTTTACATTAGTCCACACATAGTATTCCGTGATGAACCATGTCATCAGGTGGATGCCATGGTGCGACAAGTTGTGAAGATGTTCTGAGATGAACTTCTGTAGTGACTTGGGTACTAAAGGATTTTATGAAACATCACAAAAGAGGTGTTTATCTGTTCCCAGAACTGGGCAAAATTCCAGCTGTAAGTTGGTCACGGTGTTGTGGAGTAAATCCATGAGTTGTTGATTTTAAAGCCGTATTTCTGCGAATTTGCTATAGTCGACCTGTGCAGAGGGGATGTTGGTGTGCAACAGGCAGTCTGGGATAATGTTTTCAGCACTGTGTAGATATCTAACATCGGTCATGAACTGCGCTATATAACCAAGATGGCGGAATCATCAAGGGCATCAAAAGATTGTGGATCAAGTCCACTAAAGGTCGATGGATAGTGTAGATGATGGGTGGTCTGTCATCTATATAGTCTTTCAACTGACGAACTGCTTTGTACACTGCCACTAGATCATGATCGTAGGGCGACTACTTGTGCTGTGACAGTCAATTTACACGAAAAAGCCAGAGTGGCTGCTGTACGCCTGTCACTTCTTGTTGCGGAACTATTCAAGTAGCAAAGTCGCTTACGTCAGCACCAATGGCAAGTTGAGCATGCGGATGCGAGTGTACTAATGTCATGGCTTGCATGAGTCAGATTTTTATTTGCTCAAAGGTGTGCTGCATGTGAGGGGTTCACTCTAACTTATGTTTAGCAATAGTACTCTTGCCCACGAGAATGCGTGTGTGTGTGTGTGTGTGTGTGTGTGTGTGTGTGTGTGTGTGTGTGTGTGTGGATCTGATGGGCGCCTAATGGCAAGGTTCAAAATGGCTCAAATGGCTCTGAGCACTATGCGACTTAACTTCATCCCGCGTCCGGCCATCCTGATTTAGGTTTTCCGTGATTTCCCTAAATCACTCCAGGCAAATGCCGGGATGGTTCCTTTGAAAGGGCACGGCCGACTTCCTTCCCCATCCTTCCGTAATCCTATGAGACCGATAACTTCGCTGTTTGGTCTCTTCCCCCAAACAACCAACCAACCAACTTAACTTCTGAGGTCATCAGTCGCCTAGAACTTAGAACTAATTAAACCTAACTAACCTAAGGACAGCATACACATCCATGCCCTAGGCAGGATTCGAACCTGCGACCGTAGAGGTCGCTCGGTTCCAGATTGTAGCGCCTAGAACTGCACGGCCACTCCGGCCGGCTAATGGCGAGGTCGTCAGCACCGTTACACTTATGAAAACAAACGAACGTGGAAATGAACTGAAAGTGTTATACACGCATGCACTTGAAATGACCACATAGTCACTCTGTATGACAGACACACAAGCACTAAAACCAGTTAAGAGGGAAGAGAGCTAATCAAGAAATTAAAACACAGAGAAAACAAAACGAAGAAGAACTAAAAACAAATCACAGGGACATGTGACTGGCTGACCACTCAAAAAAAAACAAAAAAAAACAAAAACAAAAAAAAAACTAGGGTGAACCAGCCACCCTTTGACACATTAAGAACATCTCCCTAAAATCTTGTTAAAAACGTTGGACATTTCACACAACTTTAAAACCCTAACCACTTTCGTTTGATCATTACATAAAACAGATGGCAGATCTGCCAGCAAATCCGCCGCAGTCCGCTGGTCTACAAATAAAATGCAGTTCAATAAAATGTGGTGCACCATGATCTGCACGCCACAAGCACCACGCATTGGAGGTCCTCTCACTGGAGTAAGAATCCATGTGTCATAGGAATGTGGCCTATGTGAAAATGAGTAAGAAGGACCTCGTCCCACTGACGTAGCTGGAAGGAAGTACTCCATGGCCGAGTTGTGGGCTTTATGACACGGAGCTTGTTATCGGTCACTGTCAGCCTTCCGTCTTCCCGTCGACACATGCCTTTGTACCTCAATAGCGAGGTGATAGCATGCAGGGGGATAGCATACCGAAATACCAGAGGATCACGACACTCTTCCTAGGCTGCTCGATCGGCCCTTTCATTCCCCACAATTCAATGACATCTCCTTCCCCAGTCGTTGTTGTTGTAGGAGGGCATCCTGGATATTCTGGGTTACTGTATCTGCTGGGTACAAACGATGGAGAGAGTATAGGGCACTCAGAGGATCTGAGCAAACGAGAAATCTAACACCAGGAGAACGTCTCATCTGCTCCAGTGTTCGCAAGATCGCATATACACTATGTGATCAAAAGTATCCGGACACGTGGCTGAAAATGGCTTACAAGTTCGTGGCACCCTCTATCGGTAATGCTGGAACTCAATATGGTATTGGCCCACCCTTAGACCTGATGACAGCTTTCACTCTCGCAGGCATACGTTCAATCAGGTGCCGGAAGGTTTCCTGGGAAATGGCAGCCCATTCTTCATGGAGTGCTGCACTGAGGAGAGGCTTCAATGTCAGTCGGTGAAGCCTGGCACGAAGCTGGCGTTCCAAAACATCACAAAGATGTTCTACAGGTTTCAGGTCAGGTCTCTGTGCAGGCCAGTCTATTACAGGGATGTTATTGTCGTGTAACCACTCCACCACAAAATGGTTCAAATGGCTCTGAGCACTATGGGACTTCACTGCTGAGGTCATCAGTCCCCTAGAACTTAGAACTACTTAAACCTAACTAACCTAAGGACATCACACACATCCGTGCACGAGGCAGGATTCGAACCTGCGACCGTAGCGGTCGCACAGTTCCGGACTGTAGCGCCTAGAACCGCTTGGCCACTCCAGCTGGCACTCCACCACAGGCCCGGCTTTATGAACAGGTGCTCGATCATGTTGAAAGATGCAATCGCCATCCCCGAATTGCTCTTCAACAGTGGGAAGCAAGAAGGTGCTTAAAACATCAATGTAGGCCTGTGTTGTAACTCTGCCACGCAAAACAACAACGGGTGCAAGCCCCCTCCATGAAAAACACCAGCACACCATAACACCACCGTCTCCGAATTTTACTGTTGGTACTACACATGCTGGCAGATGACGTTCACTGGGCTTTCCCCATACCCACACCCTTCCATCGGCTCGCCACATTGTGTACTGTGATCCGTCACGCCATGAAACTTTTTTCCACTGTTCAATCGTCCAATGTTTACGCTCCTCACACGAAGCAAGGCGTCTTTTGGCATTTACCAGCGTGATGTGTGGCTTAAGAGCAGCCACTCGACCATGAAATCCAAGTTTTTTCAACTCCTGCCTAACTGTCATAGTACTTGCAGTGGATCCTGATGCAGTTTGGAGTCCCTGTGTGATGGTCTGAATAGATGTCTGCCTATTACACATTACGACCCTCTTCAACTGTCAGCGGTCTCTGTGTCAACAGATGAGGTCGGCCTGTGTGCTTTTGTGCTGTCCATGTCCTTTCACGTTTCCACTTCACTATCACATCTGAAACAGTGGACCTACGGATGTTTAGGAGTGTGGAAATCTCGTGTACAGACGTATGACACAAGTGACACCCAATCACCTGACCATGTTTGAAGTCCGTGAGTTCCACAGAACGCTCTCTCACGATGTGTAATGACTACTGAGATCGCTGATATGTAGTACCTGGCAGTAGGTTGCAGCACAATGCACCTAATATGAAAAACGCATGTTTTTGAGGGTGTCCAGATACTTTTGATCACATAGTGTAATTCTGCGACAAAGATGGTAAATTCTGGAGGCAGTCAGACCTTGAGGACATGATCTGGGAAAACGACAGAGAAATGAACAGAGTCCCCCTGCTTAGACCTATCCGAAGAAACAGTTACATGGTGGTGGTACTCAGATAAAATATAAGAGAATATCGCGTTAAAAATGGAAGCAGGAGTGCTATCTCTCCTGTACCACACCAAATTTAAAAACGCTCTGGGAGTCTCCAGTAACCAGAGCAGTAGACCGTTAAAACCCTCGGTTTGGGGTTGTACTGGGTCCACACCGAGTGACTCCACCTTACAGATCTTAAATGGCATCGTGGCTCATGGACGGTTGGAAAAAAGGCATTCCAGAGGTCGACGAGCAACAGTATGGTGTGCGGGTGAAGTTGGAGCTGCAAGGAACTTACATGCCTGAAGAACCATGATGAGCTGGCGCTGGATGGTAAGTGGCTGTTCCCCCACCTCAGCACAGATGCTAGGTGTGGGACTGCCTGATAAGCACCCATGGCCAGCCAAATCCCCTCATTATATTATCCGCAAGTGAGAGGGCCTCACTGACCCACGCACTGGACAACCATAGTCCAGCTGCAAATGCACAAAAGCCTGATGAAACTGAAGGAGACGCGTGCTGCCCGCTTCCAAGACCTGTGGCTAAGGCACTTGATGGTGTTCAGTGCCTTCAGGGTTCTGGTTTTCAGGTCTTGCAGGTGTGTTAACCACGACAATCGGGATCAAAAATGAGGCCCAGAAGACAAGCAAATTAAAAAGACGACGAGAACAATTCAAATGAACACACACACACTTATCTGCTGAAAACTGGAAACCCACCTTTGCAGCCCACTCTAAACTTTGCACTGAAAGTTGCAACTGACGGCTCGCCGTTGCAGTGCTGGGGGAGGAACAGGAAACAGCAAAATCGTCTACAAACAAGGAGCACTGTACAGGACTCCTTTCCGTAGATGTGATACTGTTGATGGCTTTGGCAAAGAGGGTAACACTTAAAATACTGCCCTGAAGACATCATGTCACCAACTCAGGTCCTAAAAATCTGTCGAGACAGGAAAGACCGTATGAAAATAGGTGGCCACGAAAGCCCCATTGATGCAGTTGTGCGAGAGTTCAGTGTCTCCAGGTAGTTTCATATGCCTTACTCAGATTGAAGAATATGCCAATACAGTGATACTTACGGAGGAAAGCCTGCTGAATAGCCACCTCCAGCAGGATCAGATTGTTGACAGTGGACCGAAATCTTCAGAATCCACATTGAGAATGGCTAAGGTGGTGTCTGGTCTCTAACAACTAGGCCAGATGATGGTTAATCATTCGCTCCAGGGTCTTTCCTACAAAGCTCGTTAAGGCGATACTCCGATAACTACTGGGACATTGTGCAGTCCTTTCCTGGTTTGAGGAGAGCGATCAGAATTACCTCCGTCCACGAGTTGGGGAAGTTGTCTGTCTGCCATATTAGATTAAAACATTCGAGGAGGATTTCCTTTGATGCCACTGTCAAATGTCTATGCATGCAGTACCGGATTTGGTCACAACCAGAAGCAGTGTCACGAATCTCAATCAGTGCCGATTCGAGTTCCCACATGGAGAAAGGGGAGTTGTAGGCCTGAGAACTGTTGGACCTGAAATCCAAATTTTCTCTCTCTACAGTTGCACAATACCGACGAAACGCTGGATTCTGGCTTGCATTGGCAGTAGTTCGTGCAAAATGTTTGGCCAGCATCTGAGCAGTGTCCCTGGCTGTTGTTTGGAGGCAATCCTGTTTCAGCACTGCTGCTACCAGTAAATGACTGTGTTTACTGGAAATCCTCTGGATGGCTTCCCGTACTTTTATAGGAGTGGAACGATTGATGGAGTCCAAGAATACTTGCCATGACTATCTTATTCTCCCTAATGACGTGTCGAGCTTTGGCCCTCGTGACTCAAAAAGGGTCTAAGATCAGTCGGCATTTAAATTGTTGAACAGCCGCATGCCTTTTGTGGATCATGGAATGGCACTAATCCGTCCACCAAGGTACTGGTAGCCTCCTAAGATGACCTGAGGACTGTGGGATGGAGGTTAGTGGCACAATGGATCACTCATATGATGTTGTCCACCCATCCTTGGACACTGTCATAGTGTTCGAACACAGCAAGATGGCTAAAATCCGTCCAGTTAGCCCTGCTGACCATCCATCTTGGGGGCTTATCTTCAGGTGGTAAGCAATTTAGTAGGTGAAGATAGTTGGGAAGTGGTTACTGGAATGGTCGTCAATGACCTCCCACTGAACAGTCAGTGAGGTCAGGAGAACAGAAAGACAGGTCAATGGCTGAGAATGACCCAGTAGCAGTAGAGAAATGTGTGTGAGTACCCGTCTTGAGGATGCACAGCTCGCAATACGTCATGAGGCCTTCCAAAACCTGACCCCGAGGGCAAGTATTGATCAAGCCCCGCAGGACATGATGGGCACTGAAGTCTCCCAGGAGGAGAAATGGTCGCAGCGTTGTGCAATAAGATCCATGAGAGCCTCAGAGTCTAGTACACCTTGCGGAGGTGAATACAGTGAGCAAACAGTGATCCTTCGACACACATGAACTTGAACTGCGACTGCTTGCAGGTCTGTAGCCAAGGGGAGGGCAGAGGAGTGGTGCACATAAGTGACTAACACTGCGACACCTCCTTTGGCCCTTTCCCCCCGATAGGGCATCCTTGCAGTATAGCGTATATCCCTGCAGCACAGGGACATCTGTATCTTTAAAGTACGTTTCTTGTAAAAAATTGCACAAGGGACGTGTTTCAGTTCCTCCACATGAGTCCTGAACCCATTAATGTTCCACTGTAGTATGGAAGCCACGTCATCAGTCTGGTTGTAATTTACCCCTATCTTTGCACCAGGGAGGTGAAGCACTTGAAGAGTGAGGGGACTGTGTGGATCTAAGGCATCTAACTCTGTGATATCCTCCTCATCAGTCAGGCAGGAAAGAATGACATCTGATAACTCTCGGGACAGCTTCTGACCCTAACATCGTGAGACTTTCACTGCACCCTGTTCCTTTGAGTTGAGGGGGAAAGGGGGTGTTGAGAGCACTCTGCTTTTCTTGTAGCTTCTGGATGCTTGCTGCAGATCTGTTGTTGGTCTTTCGTGGTGGAGCTGCCTGGATTGCTTTGTTCCTACTCTTTTTCCCTTGATCTGTACACATGCAAGTACAGATGCATTTTGGTGGATGCATGCATACTAGGCATTGTCCGTGTCAAAGCGTCTGCCTTGGGAATAGGTTTCTGCACCATGGAAGAATATGAGGTGGCAAGGACAGGGGGTTTCGTCGCCCTATCTTCTTTTTTTTGCTTCAGCGTTGGGGATCCACTTGGTCACTTTTATCTCCTGTATTTTGCGTTCTTCAGAAAAAATAGTGAAGTCTCAACCAGACTGGGTGCTTCCCAGAGCAGTTGATGCACCTCACCAGAGATGGGCAGTCAGTTCAGCATCATGAGCAGCTTTTCCGCAGATCGCTTCACCTCCACAACTCGTGGTCGTATGGCTGAAACACTGGCATTTATAGTACCGCATAGGGTTTTGAATGTAAGACTGAACACTAAGTTGAAGAAACCCCACCGTAAGATGTTCAGGCTGAGTCAGAGAATTGAATGCAACAATGAAGGTGGCAGTCTTTTCAGTTGCTCCATTATTCCTGCGCATTCGTTGTTCCACATCGACTATTCCATGGGATGTCCATGTCCATATAATCTCAACGCGTGACAACATCCTTACTGGAGTTGAGAAAGGTGTGCATATCGACAATGATATCCTAGCCACCCAGTTTCTGTGATTTATTAAGAAGGCCTGCCTGCTTTGACCAGTTAGTTTCAACCAACAATGAGCCATTACCAAATCATTTTATAGATTTTAATGTTCCAGCAAGGCCTTCCAAACCGTTATGGATATAAAAGGGGGGACACATTTTCAAATATACTCTCCTTCCTCTGTCACCAGAAACACATTGTTTTTCACAACTCCATGAGCTCTGTTACTGCAGTCCAAAATATTCTTTTTATCAGGACTAGCCTCTCTCATTCTTTTGGATGAATACTTCCAGGAAGTACACCTTTCCTACTGAGAAGATGATTTTGAGGGTTCCATCTTGGTCCCACGAGCAGCTAGGTAAAATAAGGATCCGCTCAGATGGAGCCCCTTGTGCCTGAGTAAGCCTTATACAACTGGGGTGTGGCAGGTTCCCCAGCGGTTGCCTGCCAATGACTGTTCCACCTCAACAGCCACGCATCCCATCAGCGCGCAGCACACCTTGAGATTGACTTTTTTTTTTTAAGAGAGGTTTACTCCGTCCTCACGATCCAAGTGGTCAAGCTAAGATCCCTGTTCCCTGAGACACAAAACGTTCCAATGCCACACCGCGCGGTGGTCACTGAAGCATTCCCAAAGCTTAAGGTGACGGGATTGGCAGCACTTGCCAGTACCCGGCTCAGGAACCCTGGGGTTGCTACACCTGTATCCATCAAATCAATGCTGAGCCCCTGAGAGCACGAGAATTTTTGTAGTTATGCCTGAATTGTGGCTGTGTTATGTAGATGATGATGACAGAAATTAATAATTCTGAGGAAACGATGTAACTTGTGAAAGACCTGCGATGCCAGTAGTGGCAGGTGAGCTTAGTTTGCTGTCGTGTAGGGTAAATACTGGCTGTGTTGACAACGTCACGCTTGAAAGTTAGCATTTAGCATCATTACTCACTATGCCATTGGCAGCAAACACACAGAGAACTTGTTTAAGATCCAGTTCCTGGGTAGGGGTGAAGATGAGTGTGTTATCCGGGTAGGGGTAGCAAGGAGAGAGTTTTAACAGTATAATATCAATAAATTGTTGCTAGGTTCCAGTCGGGTTCTTAAGGCCATATGGCATACATAAAAATTCTTATTAACTGTAAACTGCGATAATCACAGTTTTGTGGATGTCCTCTGAACTCATCAGTATCTGGAGGTACGGCTTCTTACAGTCTAAGGCACTATAAACTGAGGTACCGCACGGTAGTGGGTGACGTCTTGCATGTTCAGATTGTGAGGACACTAAAAGCCCTTTAATCTCCACACAGTCTCACTGTCTCATCTTTATTGGGCTCTTAATGGGAGAATCCCATCTCACAAACTATCAGTTCACACAATCCCAGGCTGTAAAAAACACACACACACACACACACACACACACACACACAGATTAACTGTGTGTGCAGAAAAAAGGAGGAAGCACATACCTACAATTCCACTGAGCACAGACAAGCAATAGAAGAAGGAAGAACAAGGAAGTAGCAGATCCACACAATGTACACATGAGTAGTGTCGTTACTAGTTTTAAGTGAAACTTGTAGGAATTTATAAGAAAGCTGTCTTGGGACTACTGCATTAGCTACAGCTGGTGCAGTGTAGTGAGATATAGGTTATAGCAACACTCACACAAAAGGATCGCAAGATGGGCTAGCTGCGCTTGGCAAAACCTGCACTGCACAGTGCTGAGTGGACAGGAAAATGTTATCACACCAGGGAAAGACCAATGTTATGAGCTATGTGACCAGGTGCTGGGCAATAGAGCAACAAATGTGAATCAGAGCCATATAAATAGCTGTGAATTTTCAGAATCCAGCAGCACCACCATGCCAGGGCCACACCAGATGATGAGACAACTAGGCACCATGAGCTGCAGCCCGACGTTTGTGGTTGAGTTGGCGAGCCACCTCCAGTACTTAGTCTTTTTGTGGGACTTGGTGCTTCAATGCCATCAGCCTGCCATCTGCGACTGCCACCACCAGACTCCTGCCACAGGCAGTGTGTTGTGTCCCATGCACCAAGTCTTCCTTCATCACTATGGTGGATGCAAACTGGGCCCCGAGTTGATTGAGTGTGGGCATTCTGCAGGAGAACACAGTTGCAGTGCAAGGAGTGAGCAGCTAATGTCAAAGCTTGGGCCGACTGACGGCCGAGTGGATTGCTGATGGCCCAATGTCAACATCACCATCTGTGCATACCTCTCCACCATGGTGGAAACCATCTGTCCACTGGCTGTCGCCGGCTTGTTGCACCGAAGTGGGGTGTGTCTGCCTCAACGACAAGATGTGTAACTTAAGTCCAATAAAATATTCTCTTGGTCACCTGTCTGCCACTGGCCCCACCAGCCTATCATTCCACTGCTCACCCTACAGAGTGGTGCCCGAAATTGCCATCCCCTCTACAAAGTGGCACCGTCTGTCGGCCAAGGCCCTGACATCAGTGTCTCACTCCCTCTTGTGCTGCAACTGCATTCCGCTGCAGAACACCCACTTCCAGGTGATTGAGGCTCAGTTTGCATTGATCACTGTGATGAGGGAAGACTGCCATGCACTACAGAGTGGTGTCAGGAGAACCCATGTAATCGCCATTGGGCGGCAGACTGTGTACCGCCCCCTGCAGTACGACATCCCAACTAAAAATTACAACCGTCATCCATGGATGTTTGTATCTTTTTAAAACAGAGTGATGCTATTCGCATAAAATCAGTTTATACTTTAAAAAAAATGTTTACAACTTGTTTCTGTATGTAGGCTTGGATGATTACAATACTAATGTTGTCCTCAAAAAGAACTACATATAGTGGAAGGAAGATCATTTACATATATGAGGAACAATAGTGCACCTAAGATGGATCCTTTGAGAACCCCATACATCATTTCTCACCAGTCAGAATAACATCCCCATACTATATTGGTTGAATTACTATGTACAACTTTCTGCATTCTTTTAGTTGGATATGACACTATCTACTCATTGGTTACACCATCAACCCCTTAAAGCCAGTTTCTCTAGGAGAATACTGTGATTGACACAACCAAATGCCTTGATAGGTCACAGAAAATACCAGCTGGAAACCTTTTATTATTTAATACTTTTAAAATTTTGGGAGTGACTGTGTAAACTGTATTCTCAGTACAGCAACTCTTCTGAAATTCATAGTAATTTGCTGAGCATATTATTGTCATTCAGATGAGATGCTATTTTAGAATAAATCACTACCTCATAAATTTTGGAAAATGGCGTTGGCAGCAAAACAGGGCTGTAGTTATTGATATCTCTCATCACCTTTTTTAAAGGGGTGTTTAACAGCAGCATATTTAATTTTCTTTGGAAAAATGCCTCGAGTTAGAGAAGCATTAAGTATTTAAGGTAAGACAGGGCTTATTACATGGGAACAAATATTTAGTACTAGTGGAAACATTGTCAAATCCAGATGAGCTTTCATTTTTGACAGAATATACAACTTTCTTAATTTCAAAAGATGTCAGCGATACACTCGTATGACAGAATATCTTGAGAGTTATGTTTCACAATACTGCCATGATTTTTATCTTTAACTGTTTGTCCCTGTACCTACTGTATTTAAGAAATGATTAGATATATAGAGTTCCTACCTGTGACTCATCATTTATAGCCCTTGCATTCAGTTCAATAGTGATTTTACCCTGTTATGTGGCTGGTTGTCCTGTGTCTCATTTCACTACATTCAATATAGTTTGAAGTTTTTGACATTATGTGCATGTTCCTTTATTTTTTAACAATTTTTCTGAGTAATTTTACATAATTTTTGTAGTGTGCAGCTACTCCATGATCTTAATTTGTTCTTACCAGCAGATACATTTCCCTTTTCCTTTCACAAGATACTTTTAATTGCTCTAGTGAACCACGTCTTTTTTTACATGGCTGTTAAATGTACTTTAGGATCAGCTTATGCGGAAAGCTATTTTCAAATAGCTGATGTGAATTTATCATGGAACAGACTATAT
This sequence comes from Schistocerca americana, assembly GCF_021461395.2. NCBI lineage: Eukaryota > Metazoa > Arthropoda > Insecta > Orthoptera > Acrididae > Schistocerca > Schistocerca americana. Next base: position 259,433,296 of record NC_060120.1, read on the forward strand.
TTTATTTTAGCATTTAGTTCATTGTGAATTTCATCCCAGATTATCTCCTGTAAACTATTTTTAAAAGCATTTTTCCTGGAGTTAATTATTCTAATGGATTTCCACTGAGGAGTGTCCATACTGTAATGCACTACATTATATATCTAACTGTTCATCATGATCAGAAAAAGCATTTGTTCCTGGGGGAAATGATTATTTCCTGCTTTGAGCTTCACCAAAGAAAACATTGTCAATTAGGGTACTACTGTTTCTATTCAACTTGTTGCAAATTTAACAACTGAGATCAAATTGTAGGATCCAAATAAGGTTTTCAGCTCATTTTTTCCTATCAGAATCCTTTAGAATCTATACTGAAGTCACCACAGACTCTTAACTGCTTGCTGCTGTCTGACACACAGTACAGTAAGAAATACAGATTCCTCATAAACATCCAAAATTTCCCAGTGGGCATCTATATACAGTTACAATTAAAGTGAACTATTTTTCATTATTAATTCACAAGCACAAACTTCTATGTGCTGATCACTACAAAATATACTTGTCTCAATGTTTCTGAACTACAGGTCTTAATATAATTATGTAACAAATCCTCCTTTTTCCCATATTTGTAGTCATGCTTAAGCTGCTTTTATATGTAACTTATCAAACCCTGTGGTTATGTGGTGCTCAGATAGGCACCGAATGTTTTATCTTTTCAAAGTTTTGAAAAATGTAGAAACAGACAAGAAGCTCTTGTATCTCATCATTTTATTAAGTCCTCTAATATTTTGATGAAAGAAGCTAACCTTATTTTTCTGTGCATTCTTAAGCGTTTTATGGGACTCTTCTATTATTTTGATCTTACAAAACCAGATGACTGAATACTGATTATAACCTAAGAGAGGTACCCTCTGAGACCAGTAACCACAGGGATCTTGTTTTGTGCAGTGGTGGCCCCTGTGTATTATTTGCAAGAAACTCAGCCAACCTATCTTTCCCTCTCCTATACAAATGTAGGACATGTTTAGTATATCCCCCGTCTCCCGATCGTAGCAACAGGCACTGCACTCATAGGAGATTTCATTTCAGTCAGCAACAGCCTGCTCAACCTAGTGTTCACACAGCTTACACCAGCATTAACCCAGGGCGGGTCATGGTGTTGCAAAACTTCCACAAAACTCTCACTTTGTGTGCACTTGCTACTTCTATTTCATCCCGGTCACCCCTAATGCTGTAATTACTGTTCCTAGCCATGCTGTACCCTGTTCCACCTACTGTACTAAACTGATCCTCTTTGCCAAAATCTTTGCCCAAATTCCCAATGTTCTCTGTCACCTGGCTAAGGCTAGCACTTGGCTTTACAATTCTTGTGACCTGGTACCCTTTTCGTAATATGTCCCGTACCATCTGGCCTACACCCCTGCCGTGGTTACTACCTAGCAGCAAGACTCTTCTTCCTATTATCTTTTAGTACTGACCAACACTGAGTTTCTTTGCTACAAATCTGTTGCACCCTGCTGTGAATACAGCTGTATGAGGCTCTTTGCCTCCTACTTCATATAACAAGTCAAATTGACTCAATACTGTTAGCTCGAATGCTGGTAACGTTGGAGAGCTGTTCCCCTTTTGCACATTGCTTTTACCTTTACCAGTTCCAAGAATCTTTTCCCCCTTCAACCTATCTAGCTCACATTTCACATGTTTGAATTCAGGCTGAAGGGCACATCTGTGCTTGATGCTCACTGATTCTCTTGTCTTTTTTGCAAAGTTTGCAGTTGCACAGGAGAGCCTTGCTGAGACCCTGCCCCCCCCCCCCCCCCCCCAGTTCCCCACTAGTCACCCCAGCGAAATTCCAACCCTTAGTCTACACACACCACTCCCTCTTTGACTAGCCTATGGCAACATCCACATTTATCAAGCACTGCAACAGATTACAAGCTTAAAAATAGAATAAAAATCACTTAACACACTTTAAACAGCACGAATTTTCATTAGCTGCAAGCTGCAAAAATTATGCCTATAGGTTCGGGCTTCAAGTGTACGATAAAATGCAAAGTTAATTACTTACACTTGCAACAAGAACTCAGCACTCAGTTAACTGCAGCAGCTGTTAATTAACTTCATCACAATAGAATGTAGCTTTAATGTAAGCGAACTGTATGTAAACAAATTACTAATGCCAACGTTTCTAAAACAAATTAAGATTTATGCTACTTTCTGGAAATTTGAATTTAAAATTGTGTTGACACATTCTGCTTAAATTGTTGTGCCAAAATGTATGCAAAAATATAACTACAATCCATCCTTACAATCTTCTGGCTCTTCTGGACTAATACGTAACGAAAAACAATACCTTTAATACCAAGCTTAAAAGCGCACTAATACATGTATTTAATGAGTAATCTGTACTAAACTAACTGTTATTACAATCTAAATAACTTATCTTAATGAGAGTGCAAGAAATCTGATGTTTTGCCTGGCGCATGGCTGCCGACTGTTAGTTTCATTGCAATTTTCTAATCATTAAAATGATCCTACAGATATGTCTGAGTGTAAATGATGTACTTCTTGACTGCTTGTGGATATACTGTTGTTAATTCCTAAAATATCAGAGACACTTACAGAGGGCGTGCAAGAGAAGGGGCAATATATTGAGGCACCAGAAATACAGAATTGATTTTTATACGAAATTGTTATTTTTATGCTAAACATTTTGTTATGTACAATGCAATATGTTAACACTAGATATATACTACAAGGAATTACTAATGAAAAATTAAAGGTTCACAATCATTCAAATAGTTAACAATAATACATATTGCATTATGGCAGTTTCAGCTCTAGTAGTTTTGGGAATAGCTTCCCCAATGGCAAACTTTTTGATTTTTGTACTTTGTGTCCTAAAGTTTACATTACACACAAAATGTCAATTTTAAAAAATATTCTTCAATACAAATATCACACTTTTTAATGTGGTGTATTAGCAGCATATTTATTCATTATTTTTGCAGCGCCATAGCTCTGACTGTAAGCATAGCTATGACAACATAAATAACTTGTCCATTCACTTAAGAAAACTTTCAAGTCACAGGTTTTGTTCACATACACACAGTGAAATGTCTAACACCTACTAGACAGGATCCTGGATAAAATCACTGTTAAATACATTTGAGTTTAGACACTTGGCTCTCAAATGCAGAGACCATATGTTCCGTACAAGGAAATACAGAAAGGTGAAAAACTGTACAACAGACGTGCACAATATAAATTGCAGCAACAATTACTGCAGTTAAGTACGTTTGCTCTCAAATCAGTCCTCGTTTTTTCTTGTAGTCTTCCAAGTTAAGAGATCGCTTGGGCCCAGTGTCCTTTACCATTGTCATTGGTTTAGGAGTAACACTAACTGGGTTGCCTAGAAAAGAGGAAACAAATTACGTCAACAAGAGAATAAAAAGTAACTTATCTTTGTTACACTACAAAAGGCAATGACAATTAGACATTGATCACATATCAGATATACAACAGATGTAAATCAAACCAACATATGCGACACTGAAAGTGATAAAAGGTGTAAGTATTACACTGGTCAACAATGATTTTGTTGCCAATTAATTTACACTGAAGTTAGGATAACTTTATGGCCCTGAATTAGAATATGTCACTTGTTTTGCTAGACTGGCTTTATTTATTATGGTAACGTACAATATGTAGATAAACAAACAAACAAAAATTCAAAATATTAATTGAAATACATTGTGTACACAGTCAAATGAAAATGAGAAAAACATATGAAAAGGATCACAAAAACGCAGTTTCATTGTTCATTCAGCATGTAATAAAATAAAAAAACAACAGACAGGAGAGTCACGCTGAAGATTCTAGCAATAGTCTGCCATCATGTGCTTGTCCTATCTACCTCGATATCGTTCTTCCATCACCTGGAAATCTTGATGGAATCTTCCATCATTTTCCTCACTGTAGTCACCAAGATTGTCTGGAAATTTATCAAGATGGCTGTGGAGATAGTGAATCTTAATGCTCACATTTGTCCCCAAAGCTCTTGAAGTTTCTGAGCTTGTTTTGCACCAGTTCCTCATAATTATGTGCTTTGTGGTTACACAAGAAATTCTTGACAACAGAGACAAAACTGCTCCAGGCAGATGCTTCAATGCAACTCATAACTTTAATGAATTCCAAATCATGTATAAGCTTCCAAATTTGGGGACCATCAAATATACCAGCTTTTAATTTTTCATTACTGAGTCCAGGGAATGATTTGCATATATATTTGAAACAGTCACAATTTTTGTCCAATGCTTTCACAAATTGCTTCATTAGACCAAGCTTGATACGAAGTGGTGGAAGAATGATTTGGTCCCTGTCAACTAATGGTTCTTTTTTTGCGATCTTAGCTGCTCCTACAGTAAAGCTATCTCTTGATGGCCATGAAACTTTTCCCCAGTGATCACGCTTTGCTCTGCTGTCCCAAATGCAAATAATGCAAGGGAATTTTGTATATCCACTTTTCTGTCCAAGCAAAAAGTCAACTTTTTTTAAATTAACACAGATAGGCCAGTGGTGTTGACTGTAACGAAGTTTATGGATAATCATCTGGATATTTACGTATTTGAAATTTCACTGAGTGGCCAATTGGAATGGATGTATAGCAGTTACCATTATGCAGCGACACACATTTTAGGCGTCTGGTTGAGCAATTGATAAAATGCCTCCCGTCTTGAGGTTGATATTTTAGTAGTAAACCAGGGATGTCACTGCAGTAAACACGTACATCATCTTGAAATATGGAAATAGATCTTCTCTTGTCCAGTAATTCTTCTCAATTAGGCGTCTGGTTGAGCAATCGATAAAATGCCTCCCGTCTTGAGGTTGATATTTTAGTAGTAAACCAGGGATGTCACTGCAGTAAACACGTACATCATCTTGAAATATGGAAATAGATCTTCTCTTGTCCAGTAATTCTTCTCATTTAGTCTGGATGCCAAGAGTCCAGAAGACTGTTTAGAAAGACGGAGGTCTCTTATCAAATCGTTGAGCTCTTCCTGATTGAAGAGCTGATGTCTTGGGGAACTTCCTTTGTATTCAGATTCACTACTACTAGTGTTCCAGCCTTGCAAATCATCATCATCATCATCATCATCATCATCATCATCATCATCTGAAGGAAGTAGTTTTGGCAGAGTGGTGAACACTGGTATAGAAATGTCATCACTTTGTGGCATAGTCCGCCCTGCTGATTCTAAATGGGGATATTCCCACTTATGGTTCTTGTAGTGATTGAAACCTTTTACATTGACAATGCAAAAACAACATTCATTATGGCAGATCTTTGGCTCTCACCACACCATTGGCACTCCAAAGTATAAACTCTTTCATTTACCAATAGGCCACAGTCGTAAAGATTTGACACAGCTTATGCAAACTTTATGAGGAGCCCAACGTTTATCTTGGTCTCGGAGTTTAATCCCAAAATACACAAGATAGGCCTGTTTCACAAAGTCAATGCTGTTCTTCCGTTGTTCTTGCAGAGCGCATTCTCCACAAAAATAGCAGAACGCACTCCTTTAAATTGTGAGACAAGAGGGTGTCTCAAATTACTACCACATTCCATAGTCTCACCTTCTCCTCTATAACATGTAACAAAAACAATATTACATTTGTACACACGCAATCACAAAATACAAAATGAATAGGCATAAAGAATTATGGAATTCACAACTGATTTACTGATAATTTAATGATTAAACTCTACACATGAGAGATAGCCTGTATCTAAGAAACTAGAGCCAATTGGTCAAATCTGTTTTCAGATTCAGCGTACCAAATGTACCCAACCCAGTATACATTCAAATATTCCTGGCAACAAGAATTTTTATTTATTTATTTTTTTAGCTGCATTATCATTCTAAAGAACTATCACCCCATTAGGCTTGATCACAATTCAAATATAATTACTTATTCCTATGTGAAGTTACAGTTTTTTAGCTACAGAATTTTGTCTGAACTTCCGTTTGCAATAGCAGTTAAAAATAGTGCCTTTAGCATTTCCTATGTTGATCCTGACTGATGCTGCAAGAGTAATTCTACAAATGTATGTTTTATATATGGTGAAAATGCTATGAACATGCATCATTTCATTTCATGTGCCACAAAAGCAACTAGATCTATGAACACTGAGGTAAGTACAATAGACACATTTATGCAAAATGAAAATATGATGTTCGGAAGGCGTTGTCACAGAAGTTAAAGAGAATTGATAGTCATGTCACAGTTCTAGGTTGCTTGGTGAAATTCCCAATGATATTAAAGTTCACATTAAAACGGGAGGGAGGGAGGGGATACTGAACACACTTTAACCTTTTAGAGCTAATTAAAAGTGTTTAGGTTTTCGAGAAATTTGAGCTAAATAAATAATTCAGCAATACCAGGTAATCAGTTAGTGATAATTATACAAAGCATTTGTAAATGAGAGAAAACTTGTTTTTAATAATCTCGTGTTCTGTACTTACTATGAAGAGGGACCTCAAGATCAATCTTGATGTCAAAGTCATGGGCAGAGAACAGGTCATCAGTCTTTGAAAGTTTTGAACTTTCCTTTTTCTTCTCAGGTGACTTTTCCTTTTCCTTATTGGCAGGTGCCTCTGATATAGGAGACTGTTCTGCTTCTTGAATCTGCAACAGTTTTATTACCAGTACTCTTACAGTTCTCCCCGAGTCATTCTTTATGATTATTTCAGCAGGCTACAATACTGAACAGCTCTACAACACAATATATCACGAACACACACACACACACACACACACACACACACACACACACACACACACACACACACACACACACACTTGAACTGATAAATTACAGATAGTGTACTGATAAACTAGTACTTGATCAGTTCATAGGAGAGGCCTTAATTAGGCAAAACTTTTAATACTGCCGATAGACATATAAAAATCATAGCTTTCTGAACTATTAGTCCCTTCTTTGTGAAGTATATAAGGTTGGGTTACGAAATTTAAAAAAGAAGGACTAGTCAAGTCAGACTCCAGGAGATCTCATCCTCATAACATGTGGGTCCCTATTATCATTCCTTTTTAACCTTCCCCAACCTATCCCTCTGTCCTCCCTGCGGAATGAACTACTATTTTCAGGAGATAGGATAATTCTGTGTACTGTTATACATGACTATAGACAGGCCTAAAAATGTCACCTCTTTGAAATAAGTACTGGTCTGTTTGACTGTCGTCATGAACTTGGCCTTCAGGTACAGTAATCCCATCAGTTGTTACCTTTCTCCTTGTAATTCCTGCACCCTCACTGCTGATACCCTTCTACATGAACACACATATTTCTCCTTCACTCTTTTTTTATGGGGCAATTTTATTTCCATCATATGCTACCACTTTCTAAATTGCAACATATTTATATTTCACTCATTTATCACTACTATTCTCTTCTGCATTGTAATATATTTTGGCCCCTACACCTTTTGCCTACACATTCCTCCCCCCCCCCCCCCCCCCCCACCGTATCTCTTAGTGACTGAATACTTCAAACTTAAGGTTTTCTAATGTCCTATCCTACAATGTAATCTGTGAACAAGGGTTCAGCAGGTCTTGCTCAGTTCCTGATGTTAATTTTATAATTTCCTCTGCTTTGATAGATGAAGGAATCTATAATTCTAGAAGTATGTTTCACCTCATTTGTCACCTGTTTCTCTTCTATAGTGTTGCCTTTGCCAGTATTAGTCATATCTCCTTTATTACCAATCTTGCGATGTTCCCTATCCCTATACCTCAATACCTGTCCTCCTCCTGCAAGCATGTCATTGCTAAATACATTTCATCCAATTCAACTTCACCTTTGGCACTTCCACTAAATGCCTCACCCAGTAAGTGACCCCCCCCCCCCCCCATCTACTAACCAACTTTCCACAATTCCTTTATACTACACTAGCTTCTTTCGCCTGAGAGGTGTCCTGCAGTTTTATAGTTTACAGCTTTCGAGTGAAGTTGGAACATGCAGATTTGGAGTGTGTATCCCGCATTCGTATGAGGCAGCACCATTTACAAATGTCGATAGGTTCATGTTCTCTATCAAGGCACCTGAAGGGTGAAACTATATAGTTTTGTAATCATACAATTGGATAGTTAAAAAAAAAAAAAAAAAAAAAAAAAAATATATATATATATATATATATATATATATATATATATATATATATATAATAATAATAATAATCTACTCACCAAGCAATGGCACGAGAAAAAAAAACACAAAATATGTACAGAATGTGAAAGCTTTTGTAGCCAGTGACCCCCCCCTCCCCGGTAGAATGGGTTGGTTGAAGGGAAAGGAATACGGATAAAGTAAAAGCAATGGTGAAGTTCAGGAAATGGGGAGAGTTATGAGAAAGTCACTGAGAGCCCTGGGCAGGGGAGACTGACTTGTGGTTCCCCAAACCTCAACAGTCCTTTCCCTTCATCCCTCTTCCTTTAACTTCAGCTCTTCTTTCAGAAGAAGCAGCCACTTGCTCCAAAAGCTTCTGTATTCTCTATACATTTTAAGTGTGTTTTCTCCTGCCACCAGTTGGTGAGTAGTTTTTTTATTTATACAATTATATTTTCATTCATAATTTTCACAGATATCTCACCAACTCTCCTTCCTGAAGAATGGACATATTATTCCGAGAAACTAGGAGTACTGCTTTCAATTTTTTCTATGGTTCTGTAGGCATTATTCAGAGCTGAATCAGTGCTTATAATTGTTCAGTTGGAATACTTTGCAGTTCATCAATTGTTGGAAGCATGGTTGTTTGAGACAGACTTGCAAGTGAAAGGATCTTGCAACTAAGAGGACAGAGCTGAAATGTTGCGGGAAGAGCCTACACAAAAGAACTTTTGGCATGTGGTGATAATATATCAAAATTGATTGGATATTTCAATAATCAGCTTCGGTAAAGATATGGAATAAATCAGCTGTGTCATTACTGGCAGAAATGTTTTGCCATTTGATGGAACTATGAAAATAAGGATGGCCATGTTGGTACCTGATCTCCCCCAATATCCAGTAACAGTGGCAGTAAGAGTTCACATGTAAGAGTACTTTTATATATAAAGTAATTACAGCACAATATTTAATGTCTTACCTTCTTCTCAGTTGGTGCTGGAAGTTTTTCAGGTGGTGGTTCATCTTGTTGACCCTGAACTTTGAAGACCATGCGAGGCTTCGTATGGCGTCGTGTGAAAGGGTCTTCTATAACTTTTCCTTTATTGGCTCTAACTTCTTCCTGGGGAGAGAAAATATTACAATAAAGACATACTATTTTCATATAACAAAATGAAGTTGTATACAATATGTACAATTACGTAACATAGACACCTAGAAAACGATAGCAGTTCTCACGAGTGTATTCATAAAAGACTTCACATATATTTCAAGGGCCAACCAGAGTCTAATGGGAACTCGTTTCTGTAGTACGTATTTTTCAGGAAGTTCCAATAAGTCCTGCACAATAAGCAACGAAGCTTCTGTGGTACTTTTACACCAGTATATTAACAGAAAAAATAGCTTTGTGTTGACCTGCGAAATGTACTTGGTTAACTCCATGGCAAAGTAATGGCTGTGAAAGAACAGCCTGTTGGAACTAGCACAGCGAAATAAGTAGTTCTGAATACGAAATTGCAGAAAAAGCTACACACACACACACACACACACACACACACACACACACACACACTGAAAGTGGGGTGGGGAAGGGGGAGTGATAGGAGGGTAAAGGTGTGGAGGAGGAAGAAAGAGCACTGTCCAGTGGAGCATACAGCGACTGCCCAGTGGTAGAACAAGGCAACATGTGAAGGCTGTGGGGGAGGGAGACGGGAAGGGAGATCGGGAAAGGAGATCAGCTGAGAAGGGAAAGAGACAGGTGCATGCACTGGCAGAGAATGGTGCAGAATGAGAGTGAGAGGATGTGGATTATGAGGTGGTGAAAGGACAGAGGGAGCGGAAATGGTTTGATGGAGGCTGTGGGAACAGTAATTTACTGTAAGTTGAGGGCAAGATAAGACACATGGAATTTCTTGTAATTTCAACTACAGTCTGTGCAGCTCAGAATGAAGGGGAGGATCCACAGGGCCCCAGCTCTACAGATAACACTGAAATCGAGCATGTTGTGTTCAGTTGCATGTTACGCCACAAGGTGGTCTATTTTGCTCATGGTCCAAGTTTGGCAGTAGCCATTCATCCTGGTCGATAGTCACATCAATACAAAAAGATGTGCAACTATTGCAGCACATGTTGTATATAGCTTGGCTGCTTTCACAGGTGACCCAGCCTCTAATGGGGTAGGATAAGCCTGTGACAGGACTGGAACAGTAAGTGCTGGGTGGGCAGACTGGGCCAAGTGATGACATATCCGCAGTGACAAGAACACTCTTGCCGAGTATGCTGAAGGCCTTACAAAGACCATCACAAACAGGCACTAGCCCCCAGGTTGGTTAGTTGGTTTGGGGTATAAAGGGACCAAACTATACGCTCATCAGTCCCTTTTTCCTGATGCAAGCAAGGTTCAAGGTACAAGAACACCCAAAGTACGTTTGAAAAAGTGAAAGCGGAAAACATAAACCACAAGGGAAAGAAGAAGAAGGTATTAAAACCACAAAGCAGATGGTTTGAGCTGGCTGATCACACTAATAAAAGAGGATGAGCCAGCCACCTGCAACACATCAAAATGTCCACCCCAAAAAGACAAGGCGAGATGAACACATGTAGGGAAAAAGACGACCAACAAGACAAACAAGTGCAAAGAAAGTAAGACAGAGTTAAAATGGAGGGAGGGTGGCGGCCTCCTAGAGATGGCTAAATGCCCATGCTTAGATGGTATGATTTTTTTTTTTTTTTAAAAACACCTCACAAATAAAACTTAATCTGCTGTTGAGGCACTGTCGCCCAACACCAAATGTAAGATACTGGGTAATGGCCAATGCAGAGCCAGGAGAGAACCACAGAGTCCCTGCGAGAGGCCCGCATGGAGGTCTTCCACAAATTCATGGTTTCCTTAATGAAACACAGTTTGTTGCATGTACTGAGATTATGCCATTCCATAGCCCAAAGATGAAAAACCTTGTGGCGTAATAGCAATCGCATGTCAGTTATGAGGATTACGATCTTCAGAGGCGGTTTCCGTGTAGCCTGTTTGGTCAGCCGGTCGGCAAGTTCATTTCCTGGGATTCCAAAGTGGCCTGGGGTCCACACAAACACCACAGAATGACTGGACCGTTCCGCGTCATAGATGGACTCTTGGATGGTCACTACCAAAGGATGGTGAGGGGTAGCACTGGTTGATAGCTTGCAGGCTGCTCAAGGAGTCAGTAAAGAGAGGAAACGACTCGCCAGGGCATGAGCGGATGCGCTCAAAGACCACGAGAAATGGCTGCTAGCTCTGCAATGAAAACACTGCAGCCATCTGGCAAGGACTGCTGTTCAATATGTCCTCCATGAACATACGCAAAGCTAACTTTACCTTCAGCCATCGAGCTGTCAGTGTAAACCACTTCATGGCCTGGTACATGTCAAGAATCGAGAGGAAGTGACAGTGAAGAGCCGCAGAGTTAACTGAGTCCTTAGGACCATGTGAAAGGGCCAGGCGAAGCATTTGGCTATGTGTACACCATGGAGGTGTACGTGAATGGACCTCGAGTATAGGTGCTAAACGCAAGGACTCCACTACAGACAGAAGAGATTGGATGCAAACCACAATCTTAAGCCCTCACCTGGGCTTCCGATGTGGGAGATGAACCGTTGTGGGTGAGAAAAGGAAACGGTAATTCGGATGTTCAAGAGAACTACGAATGTGTGCTACGTAAATGGCAAGCAGTTGTGCACGCCTAACCTTCAATGGAGGGACTCTGGCCTACACCAGGATGTTGGTTGCCGGACTCGTCCTAAAACCACCTATTGCCAGTCGAACGCCACAGTGGTGCACTGGGTCGAATATACACAAAGATGAGGGCACTGCTGAACCATAAACCAGGCTCCCATAGTCATGCCGGGATTGAACATGGGCTCTGTAGAGCTGGAGCAGTGTAGAGCGATGTGCACCCCAGTTGGTGTTGCTCAGGCAGTGGAGGGCACTGAGGTGCTGCCAGCACTTCTGCTTCAGATGACAAGGATGAGGAAGCCATGTCCATTGGGCGTTGAAAACCAGTCCTAAGAATCGATATGTCTCCTCTACAGTGAGTGGATCGTCATTAAGGTAAAGTTCTGGTTCTGGATGAACGGTACAATGCCAACAGAAGTGCATGACACACTACTTCACAGTTGGAAACGAAGCCATGGGCTAGAGCCCATGACTGCGCCTTGTGGAGGCTCCCTGTAGGCGCCGCTCAGGAACACCACTACTGGAGGAGCAGTACGAAATGCAGAAGTTGTCTGCATACAGAGAAGGTGAGACGGACGGCCCGACGGCTGCTGTTAGACGGTTAATGGCCACTACAAATAGAGACACACACAATATAGAACCCTGCGGGACCCCATTCTCTTGGATATGGGGGGAACTATGGGAGGCACCAATGTGGACACAGAAAGTACAGAGCGATAGGAAATTTTGGATAAAAATAGAAAGCAGGCCCCAGAGACCCCACTCATATAATGTGGCAAGGATATGATGTCGCCAAGTTGTGTCGTAAGCTATTCGTAAATCAAAAAAGATGGCAACCAGGTGTTGGCATCTGGAAAAGGCTGTTCAGATGGCAGACTCAAGGGAAATGAGATTACCAGTGACCGAAAACGTAGGAAAGGTTTAGGGAGTTGTTGAATCAGCGCAGACAATGCAGGTCAGGACATAGACACAAACTCCACCTGACACACTATTATAGTCACAACGGTTCTTGTAATATCCTCTATAGCTGCAGAGGGCAGGGGTCCACATTGCCGGGAACCAGGTTTTCTGGAGGGCAGTGCAGAAAGCAGAAATAAAGCTTAACAGTTGCCGTAGCTCAGCCAGGTGATGGAAAAACCAGAGCAATTCCACTGGAGGATGACATTATTGTGAGGCTGGGAAGACATGAAGCCCGCGAAGAGGCAGGTTACGCTTCAGGGTCACCTACTGCCACCAAGTGAGAATGCGTATTATTTCTCATTATGGATGAGGCATCAGTGAGATCCAGGTTCTTAGGGCACGCTAAGATCTCCACCTCATTCTCAGGTGCAGAACTGGTAGGGAATGGTGGTGTTCGGGCCACCGGAGGGTCCTTTCTCTTTGCAGACTTCTTTGTTTGTTTGTTCAGTCGCTTCTCTAAAGCGGCTTGCTGGGAGGACTTCACCGGAGTAGCTTCAGGTACGGATGAAGACCATGAAGCTCTTAGTCCAGCAGCTTCTGGCTCCTTTAGCCACTGGCGAGTGTCCGCTGTGACAGCAGTGGGGACCTTAGGAGAGGGGTTTCCAAGGGACCCCTTCTGCATGAGAGGAGCTGGAGAAGGCCGTTGCTTCTCCGGCTGGGGGGAGGGAACCTATGTCCCCTGCGTTAGGAGGGCTTTGCTCCAGAAGCAGGTACTTAGGGAGCAATGGAAGGAGATTTTCCCCCTACCACCAAGGGGGTGGATGTTGACTGGAGGCCTGGAGGTAATGGTAATGTAGCTGCAGCGTATGTGGACGTCAACCGAACAGGGTGTAATCAATCAAATTTATGTTTAGGCTCTTGGTATGTCAACTGGTCCAGAGTCTTGTACTCTGTGATTTTCCGCACCTTTTGGAGTATTGCGCAGTCTGGCGAGCAGGGGAAGTGCTTATCTCCACAGTTAGTACAAGTGGTAGGAGGCGCACATGGAGTATCTGGATGCAGCGGATGTCCGCAGTCTTGATATGTGGTGCTGGAAGTGCAGTGGGGAGACATGTGACCGAATTTCCACCACTTAAAGCACTGCATATGGGGAGGGACGTATGGTTTAACATCACAGCGGTAAACCATCATCTTGACCTCTTCAGGCAATGACTCACCCTCAAAGGCCAAAATGAAGGCACCGCTAGCAAACCTGTTGTCTTTGGGTCCCCTGTATTCACACTGGATGAAATAAACACTCTGCCGTTCTAGATTGGCACGGAGCTCGTCATCAGACTGCAAGAGGTGGTCACGATCGAAAATAATCCCCTGGACTATGTTGAGACTTTTATGGTGAGTGAAAGAAACAGGAATATCACCCAGACTGTCACAAGCGAGTAACTCCCAGGATTGTGCTGGGGATGCTGTCTGAATCAAGACTACACCGCTTCTCCCCTTTGACAGCACTGTCACTTCCCCAAACGTATCCTGAAGAAGTTCAACAACCAATTGAGGCTTCGTAGGTAGAAAGGAGTCCCCGTCCATTCTGCTACAGACTAAATACCGAGGTGAACATGGCTCTCTTCTTTCTGTAGCCATTAATTCCTCCCAAGGTGTAGAGAGGGATGGAAACAATTTAGGGTTGTATCTGTCAGCACTGTATACTCGATATTGCCCTTCTTAGAGGCTGCTGGCGCCATACGGTCAACAGCAAGAGATGACTCAGTCTGCTTCATTGCGGGTCATCAGCCCTGATGCCACCCACTCCGATCAGGGGCTGCCCCCCACAGGCGCTTCCCGCCACAACAAAGGCCACCTGGCACGATGGCTGTTGCCAGGAGTCCAGATGCCCCAGGAAGACAGGCACCTACTCCTTGGCATATGTGGGGAGTTTACAGCTCAGGCATCAGCAGAGCGATCCCTGTGTTGTCAGGAGGCTACCACCAAATGGGTACATGACTATTCCACCATAGTGGACAGGCTACCGTGCTGGATATTGAGCACAGAGAAATCCAATATTGTCATGGGGGTGAAAGAGGACAGGAGACAACGGACAAAGATGACATACCCTGGAAAGTTTCCTTGCCCAAATAGTTGAATTGCAGGTGGAGATGCAAAGCCATGACAAGAGGTTCAGGAGATCAAATCTAAGAGCACTACGGATATCTCATGCACCACATAAGGCGTCCTTCCCCATATGGCTCGCGCTTCTGTAGAATTGGAAAGTGGCAGGTCAAACCATAAAATGGGACCTGAACTTATAGGGCCAAAAAAGTGAGAGACCCCTCTTAGTCGCCTCTTATGACAGGCAGGAAAACCTCGGGCCTATTCCAACCCCCAGACCTGCAGGGAGCACCTAGCCTGCAAACAAGTTTCCTCTGCCATATGCCCTTACACAACCAATCTTCCCAGCAGCTCCAAGAACCAGCTACAAAGGTACACCCCATTCAACACCCAACACCACCCCAGCATGCAACAACTGAACCGAATCCATTGTCAGGGCTTTGATGATTTATCATCACGCTCTGAAAGAGGGACAACCTATTCAATATCCCTACCACCTCACCCAATGTGGTTTTCCATCACACACCAAACTTCCACAACATCCCAGTCAAGCCCCAGGTTCAAGATCTGCCCTATTCACCTACCTCACTCCAGATTGCTGCTTTTGTTCAACCCAACAGTTGCCTTCTGGCTGTAGGGGTCAGATATAGTAGGCATATGTGCATGAGATATGCTTGCTTGTGTGAATGTTTAATAGTATTTTCATCGTGACTGTCTGCAACTCCATGTGTCATCTGTACAGCGAGTAGCAATCTGTCCTTTTTATAATATTGTTGATATTCCATCTTGGAGTTTCCATTGTTTAAGTAAAGAAAATGGTTTGTTATAAATGTGATACTGATATAGATATTATGCAAATACTGTATTATACAAAGGGAACAAAGTAACAATGATGGAAAGTGCAGGATGGAATAATAATATGGAAAAGATAGATTGCTATTCACCATGTAGATAAGGCATTGAGATGCAGACAGGCACAAAGAAAGAGACTGCTAAAATATTAAAGCTTTTTGCAGCAGCAGCAGTGCGCACGCACATGACTGCATCTGACGGAGAACTGATCTCCTGTGGTGAGGGTAAGGAGGCAACACATGACAGGAAGGGAAAGGGGTAGAACAGTATGGGTAAGGAAAATGCTAGTGCTGCCTGTCTGGTGTGCAAAAATTAAGTGGGGATACAACAGGGCTGTTAAATGCAGTGTTGGGAGGCTGTGTTTGGGTGGGTAGCTGGCAGAAAGTGGGGCAGGGATTTAATGCTGTTATATGCTTCATGTTCAATGGTGAATTTGATATTTTGCTCAGGTTTGCTGCTAATGTGTCAATTTTCTCTCTCTGTCATCCAAACACTTTTTAAAGTTGATGTTTTTGCCAATGGCAAGACTATTAATTTTGAAAAAATGGTTGCTATAAGTGGTTTACATAAGTAAGTGTGTGTTCACAGACCTCCGCCATACCCAGTTTCTTGTGTTATAAGTAAATTATTCCTAATTATACTTACAGTGCCCTCTAATGGAATTTTGGCGAAGATGTTTACAATGTCAAGAAATGTAAACCTCGCTATCAGTGGAATTTGCACATCTTAAATATGTCCATGGGTTCATATGTGTTCTTAATGAAGAAAATGCTTTCACAAGTATACTGGGTGTTAAGACAAGCTAGAACTTGTTTCATCTATGTGAAAGGCTGTTCCTAGAATTTACAATGGAAATGGTGGGTCAATACAACAACAATAAATAATGAGATACATGTAATTCAAGAGACATCACCTTAGAAGTTCCAATTCCAAATGCATTAAATCCACATTAACATGACTTGTTTGTATGTTCTCCCTACCTGCTTTGCATGTTCAAATTTGGCAATGTTTTTCAGTGCCGGCAACTGGGCACATCATACGCTATCATAGAAATGACTCATTTGACAAGCGGAAGTACAGCGAAGTACTGTAGTTCGTAATAAGGCTGGCGATAGCTTCGATGACTTGCAACCTATCAACAAGTGCCAATCGGAGGCAGTAGTTATGTAATGGCCACAAAAACTATAAACCAAGTGTAACTCAGTAGCTGGTCTCTGTTCGTATATGGTATAGTGAGACTTTGGTGTTTGATTAACTCTGTGTGCAATTTCCTTTTTGTGTGCAAAAGATTATTGATACGCCATGGATGGATAAGAAGATAGTGAGGCAGTTCACTAATGAAGGAAAATGGAACATTATTCAGGAAATAGATGAAAATCCACAGATGAAGTGTGTTGATATTGCACAAAAATTGTACATTTCTCCACTGACATTAAACACAATAGTAAGCAAGCGAAAAGTAAATGAAGCTCCATGCCTGGAAGGTGGAAACAGTAAAAGAAAACATGTACACAATGGTCAATTTCCAGAACTGGAAAGTTTCCCACTGAAGTGGCTTAAGCAAGCTCACACAACAAACATTCCAGTTGATGGAACTGTGGTTCATGCTACATATTTGGCACAAAAGTTGGGACTCTTAAGATTTCAAGGCATCCAGTGATTGGATCAAAAGGTTTAGGAGCCGACAATGTAGTACATGAATATGTTTGAAGTGAGACTGGAAGCGTGAATATTGAAACTGTTGTCATGAAAAAATCACTGAGAGGTAAAGTCCTAATGCTATTTTTAATGCAGACAAAGCAGGCCTATTTTTTCACCTTCTGTGTCCCAAGACATTGATTTCAGAGGAGAGAAATTCAGCAAAGAGAGTCTGACTGTTCTATTGTGTTGCAATGCAAGTAGAACAGAAAATTGGGTGCCCCTAGCAATTGGCAAAGTGATAAGTCCACGACGTTTCAAAAATGTGCAGACATTGCCACGCAAATACACATCTAATACGAAAGCATGGGCAACTACAAATACATCTGAGGAATATCTGTGCACTTGGTATGCAATTTGTGAGAAACGCATGGAATTCCATGCAAGAAAGCACAATATCATGCTGTTTTCAGAATGCTGGCTTTAATTGGATACTGACACTTACTGGAGAGAAATTCAGCAAAGAGAGACTGACTGTTCTATTGTGTTGCAATGCAAGTAGAACAGAAAATTGGGTGCCCCTAGCAATTGGCAAAGTGATAAGTCCACGACGTTTCAAAAATGTGCAGACATTGCCACGCAAATACACATCTAATACGAAAGCATGGGCAACTACAAATACATCTGAGGAATATCTGTGCACTTGGTATGCAATTTGTGAGAAACGCATGGAATTCCATGCAAGAAAGCACAATATCATGCTGTTTTCAGAAGGCTGGCTTTAATTGGATACTGACACTTACTGGAGAGATCATGCCAGAAAACAACAAAATCACAGAAGACATCACCTCACAAAACAATGAAATTGCGATTGAACAATGGCAGCAGATAATGGGGCAAGATGAAAATTCTGTATGCCGTAGCTTCAGCGATTATGGTGAGTGTGACAGGTGGGAAGGAGGGAAGTAAAAAGACTGAGTGAACGTACGAAATTGAGGGCTGTCTAGTGCTGGAATGGGACCAGGGAAGGGTCTAGATGGGAAGGACAAGGATTAATGAAGGTTCCCGTAGCTCTCCGGGTCTTAACCTTCGTTAGCCATTGTTCTTACCCTTCTAGCCCCTTCTCTGGTCCCATTCCAGCATTACACAGCCCTCCATTCCACCAGTGCACCTGTCTTCTTACTTCCCTCCATTTCTGCTACCCCCCTCCACTGCCCTACCTCCTAATTGCACCTAGCTGCCCACCCTCTCTCCACATCGTTCCTGCACTCCCACCCTCCACCCCTACCTTGCCTTCCCTCTTCCTCCCCAACCCAGCCTCCTCCTACCCCTACCACCCAGTTGCCTCTCCCATCATGCACAGCTGCTTGCTGTCTGGCTTCAGCTACCAGAGACAGTCATGTGTGTGAGTTGCATTTCTGCAAGTTTGTGTGTGTGTGTGTGTGTGTGTGTGTGTGTGTGTGTGTGTGTGTGTGTGTATTTCCGACAAAGGCCTCTTTGGCCATAAGCTCACTTTCCGACAGTGTTTTTCGTGTGCCTATCTCTGACTCAGTATCTCTGTTATATGGTGAGTAGCAACTATCCATTTCATAATATTGTTATTTTCTGTTGAAAAACCTTGCTGAAAAACAAAGTGGTATTTTGTTAGCACTTTATTTTTACACAAATATGAAGCTATTCTTTAATACTTTCCTTTTCAAAAAGTTTTGGACAAATCTGTCAGAAGTGAGATTGGGCAGTAGTCGGCATAGAACTATCCCCCTTCTTATGCAATGCTTTAAAATAGCATATTTCAATCTATTAGGAAAAAATGCCCTGCTTTAGTGAGCTATTTCATATGTGGCTGAGAGTCCTACTGTCTGTCAGGAATAAGCTTTTTGTACTTTGTTGGAGAGGCCATCAATTCCAAGCAACCTTTTACTTTTGTGACAGTTTATTATTTTCTTAACTCCAAAAGGAGAGGTGGGAAGAATTTCAGTTTTATAAAATTGCATATGTATTGCCTCTTCCATATATAGCTTTGCCTTTTCTAATGAAAATCGGGATCCTACTTTATCCACAACACTCAAAAAATTATTACTAAAAATATTTCAATCAGTCATTTTGTTAATAAACTTTACATCCAATCTGATGGTAATACTGTCTTCTTTTGCTATTGGTTGTGCTGTTTCCCTTCCTACAGTATCCCAAATTGTTTTAATTTCATTATCAGAGTTGATGATGTCAAACATACTACTAGACTTTTTAATAACTTTCTTTAATATAGTACTGTAGTTTTTATAATATTTGACTGTTTTTGGGTCGTTACTCTTTCTTGCCATTAGATACTTTTCCCTTTCCAGTTAGAAGATATTTTGATCCTTTTAGTAAGTCTTTTTTACATGGTTTCTTACAATTATATTTATCTGTTTTCTTAGGGAAACTGTTTTCGAAAATACTATTTTAAATTAGCATCAGGTTCCCAGTACGCATCATCCCTATCTAACTGAACACACCATTTCAGAGGACTGTTTTACATTACTGTATGGAGCTATATCATTCACTGTAACTAGTTGTGCATCATGATCAGAAAGACCATTCTTAAGAGGATAAATGTTTATTTGATCAAATTTATCTTGCTCTATGAAAATATTATCTATTGTGTGCTACTTTCCTGTATAACCTGAGCAAGAAATTCAATAACTGCTGTTAAATTGAAAGAACTGAGTAATATCTTAAGACAATTCTTTCCACCAGATGCTTTCATAAAATCTACTTTGAAATCCCCAAAAATAACAACTTGCTTCCCCCTGTCTGACTGACATCACAATAAGGAATCCAAGCTTTTCAGAAATCACTGAAAATTTCCCAATGGGGTCCTATGCACAGTTACAATTATAAAATTACCATCATTTTGTTTAAGCACACAGCTACATGCCTCTATACATTGCTCTACACAATTTTTTTAGTTTCCTAATTTTCCACACTATGATAATTTTTAACATATATGGCAAACTCCATTTTTCCATATTGTCACACTGTTACATGTGCTGAAAGTGTAAATTCACTTGCGTTTACCTTTTACGTATCTGTAACTGTATGATGCTCGGAGAAGCATAGCACATCTATTGCATTCTGTGTTTCCAAATCTTCCAAACAAACAAGACATTTATTTTCTTTGTTTTTTTAATCCCGGTATTCTGATGCAATACACTAA
Organism: Schistocerca americana; assembly: GCF_021461395.2. NCBI lineage: Eukaryota > Metazoa > Arthropoda > Insecta > Orthoptera > Acrididae > Schistocerca > Schistocerca americana. Next base: position 259,453,861 of record NC_060120.1, read on the forward strand.
CACTGTTTCTCATCGTACTTTTTTGAGAATGTTGTAATATTTTAACATCTTTAGTACCAGCCTGCCTGAGCTCCTTACTGTGCCTTATTCCTTTCAACATTATATCACTGGGCACTGATCCTAACCTAAGAAAGCGGTACTCCCATGAGTTTCAGCAGACCTCTTAAGGATTTTGCTATCAACCCAGCGAATTTACCCTTCCCTTTCCTATTGAGATACAGACCATGCCTAGTGAAATCGGATTACCAATAGCACCTACAAGAACCAAACCCATGTCAGACCCAGTAGCCACCCAAAGCACCCAATCCAACTCCATACTGACCCTCCTTGCAGAGCTGTTCAATGGGGACAGAAAGCATACATCAACCCAACGTTTGTATGGTTCATTGCACAAGCTATTTCAAAGCAACGGCATAATTATGGACATCACATAATTCCAGATGTGAGTACAATATAGTCAATTTAACATAAAGGACATTCACAATTATACAAGTTCTTGCCAAAATTTTATTCACATCTGCTCGGCAATGGCACTAAATGCCAAAACAGTCTGTTGTTCATAAAGATTAATTATTATAAGCATATATTCTGGTGCATCTTTCAGGCTCAAAACACAACAGCTTATACACTGAAGAGCCAAAGAAACTGGTACACTTGCCTAATATCGTGTAGGACTCCCGCAAGCACGGAGAAGTGCTGCAACAACGTGGCATGGACTCTACTAATGTCTGGAGTGGTGCTGGAGGGAACTGACACCATGAATCCTGCAGGCAATGAAGATTCCCCTGACAGAGACATCACGTACACTATGCACCATTCAAAAACCAACTTATGATTCATTCAGAATGAGTTCAAAAATGTTCAGGAACCAACAGGGATGCGTTTCAAAATCATATGAATAATTGATAGACCAATGAGCACTGGATGCTTGCCACCTGGGTAAGAGACCTCCTTTCTGACAGTCAAGCATTAACCGCCTTGCAGAACAATAAAGTTATTTTTGTCAGTTGGCTAAGGAAATTTCTTTTTTTGATCTTTTCCACTGAGGCATTCAATGTATTTGAAACGAAGTGTTTAGTTAGTGAACGTTTTTATCTTATAGCACGTATGGCAATATGGGGTTTGTCCCCCCCTCCACCTCCTAGAAACGGGCATGCTGTGCATGCACGAATCTGGCAGCTTGGTCGGGCCAGTGAAATTTTTCCCGGTAGCATCTAGCTGCTGCTTGCTGCGGCTGCTGCTTACACAGCGAACAGCCACATTTTGTGGCCAAAAGTGGGAGAAGGTATTACTCATACGCGACTCAACTGTGCATGCGCAAGAGCCCACTCATAAGTGCTGAAATGAATCTAATGTAAACAGTTGGAGGAAATTTGTTGGCATGAAGCATTTGCATAGTCTTCCTAAAGCCTTTGACACATTTTGCTGTTGGCAGATGCTTGTACCTGTACGAGCACTGTGTTTTGTTCTTGTATATGGCGCATTTCCTTTGCAATTTTAGTTTTATTTTCATTTTTTTTCTCTTGTTAATGTTTTATCGATTTAGTATTATTTCTTACCGGTCAGAATTGCAAAAAATCAACTGAAAACTAAAACAATTAAAAATTCATGTAATTCTAAAAAATTGGCGGGTTTTTACCGGATCTCCCGGGTCGAATACACCATGTGTAAGGTAAGATCTGCATGCTTTCAGAAGATTTAATTTAAAGCTTTCTTCTTCAGAGTATGTTCAATGTCAGTGTTACTGTGGGGCCAAATCTATAAAACCATATTAAGTAACTACATATTTCAATTTCAGCAGCAATTTAATCATAGTATACAGCTTAGTACATAAGAATGATTCTCATGACACACAGCTTGTTGCCTTGGAGCCAGAGAAAAAGAGACTTTTGAAAAAGCATTACTTTTTTCCCCTCCTTGGCAGTGGTCCACAAGAAACTTTTTTTATCCAACTCAACTCACCATTATGGCCTTCTCTGCTTCTTCAACATTTTTCTTGCGGTTACGATCATTGATATAACTAATACTGGAAATAGTTGATGTTCGTAATTTGTCTAGTTCTTCAGCTCTTTCTTCCAACTCTTGGAGTTTCTGCTGAATCCTTGCTGCCTCTTCTTCATCACCCCTGCAAAAAAAAAAAAAAAAAAAGAAGGGGGAACATAAAATATGAAATATACTGAGCAGGTTATTGGTATTCCAAGCCCATATTTTTATAATAAAATCAGGAATTGTTACAGAGAAAAATACAAAATGAGAGGAAAAGCAATACGTTGTGACAGTGCCACGACATTTAACCATGCCGCCACGACAGTACGCGCAAACGGCGATAGAGGCGCTCCGCAACTCGGCTGGGCGCGGGAGCGCCACCTAGCTATGAATGGCACCGGCCGCATGTCACGGTACGGTAGTCGAATAAGAGATACTGAGTTGTTATCATGTAACGAGCTATTGTTTCTAAGTGAGTGTGTTTGAATATCCACGCAATTATCGGTGATTTATCGGTGATTAAAGGTTATAACACTTTTTGGCGACGAGGTCGGATATTTTCACTGCGTTGTGGATTTGTGTGTTCGTGACGGGGCAGACATGGAACAGCTTATGCAAGCGGTCATTGAACAACAAACACATCTGACGGCTGCTATTCAGGCATTGTCGACGTCGCTTACTCATCGTCTGTCTTCCTCTTCTCCGCCTCCATTCCCTCCTTACGACGAGGCCGCTGAAGATTGGGAGGATTATGAGAAGCGTTTGCGGCAACACTTCTTGGCTTTCGGCGTTGTCGACGCTCCTATGTGTAAGTCGTTATTTCTATCTTGGATTTCCCCATGGATCTATCAGCTGCTATCTCAGTTAGCCCATCTGCGGGAAACTGCCTCTCTGTCCTTCCAAGAAATGTGTGACTTATTGTCTAACTATTACCGAAAAAACACCCACGTTGTTGCCGCCCGCGTGGCGTTCTACTGGTGTCGTAAACAGCCACATCAATCTTACAGGGCTTGGGCGGCGGAACTACACGGTCTGAGTAGGAAATGTCAGTTTGTCACGGACACTCATCATGAGTCTTATGCTGATTCAATGGTTAGGGATGCTATTCTACGGCTTGCTTCTGATAAAGAAGTTCGGCAATGTGCCCTACAACTGCCAAACCCATCGTCGTCGGAAGTTCTAAGAATCGCTCAATCCTTTGAAGTGTCTCACACCGCTGGCGCGCAAATAGACGCATGCTGTGATGTAGGCGCTGTACAGTCAACTTTCGACACGGACAATTTGCCTGTTTCACAGGAGAACGAAGATGTGGCGGCTGTTCACACGCGTAAACAACGTCGCGTTGGGCCGCAACGCTCGCAACGAAAACAGCAACCACAGAAGCAGGTCCGTTCTGCACTTCCTTTTTGTCCACGTTGTTTCGTACAGCGACAGGGCCGTGTGTCCAAAACGTTGGGCCACGTGTAATTCATGTAGGAAAAAAGGCCACATTGCTTCTGTGTGTCAGTCCCCTAAAGTTCCTGTCAACGAGGACGAGGCATCGGACATGGATGTTAACTGTGTGCTTTCTCAGACAAATAAGTTGTTTGTTACTGTTCGTGTTCTGGATAAAGACATTCGCATGCAAGTGGACACTGGCTCTGCAGTAACTCTCATTAATTCTCGCACGTATTTGGAGTTGGGCTCCCCTCCCTTGTCTCCAGTTATGCGAAATCTGAGAACTTATAATAAACAGAAAATTCCTATCATTGGCCAGTTTGATGCTTCCAATGCCTACAAGTCTGTTGTTAGGCCCCTCACGTTTTATGTGGATCATGCGGGCACTGGAAACCTGTTCGGTTATGATGCTTTCCCGTTGTTCGGGTTCTCCATTGATGATGATGTGCGCCTCATATCTGAGGATATTCCGTATCAACAGCTGGATGGATTGTGTTCTGAATTTTCGTCCGTGTTCTCTGCTGGTCTGAGTCGTGCCAAGGATTTTGAAGCCCACATTACTCTTAAACCTACAGCTCGCCCTAAGTTTTCCCGGGCACGCCCTATTCCGGTGGCGTTGCGTGCACCTGTCAAGGCTGAGATAGACAGGTTAACAGCTTCAGGGATTCTCCTTCCTGTTACCTCCAGCGAATGGGCATCGCCAATCATGGTGGTTTCTAAACCAAACGGGAGTCTGCGATTGTGTGGTGATTTTAAAGCCACTGTCAACGCTCAGAGCCTCATTTACACTTATCCTCTTCCCCGTCCTGAGGAGTTATTTACCAAGCTTGCTGGGGGGCCAGCTCTTTTCCAAACTTGACTTATCGGAGGCGTACCATCAGTTGCCGTTGGATGCTTCTTCCAAGGAATTTCTCGTTATCAGCACTCCTTGTGGGTTGTATCAGTACCAGCGGTTACCATTTGGCGTCGCTAGCACGCCGGCCATCTTTCAGCGGTTTTTGGAACAGCTCACGGCTTCCGTTCCCGGCTGCATAACTATCTGGATGACATTATTGTCACGGGGGCCTCCACTGAGGAGCACCTTCGCAATTTGCGTTCACTGTTTCGGGTTTTGCATTCAACTGGGTTGAGGTGCAATCTGGACAAGTCACAGTTCTTCCAACCCTCCATTGTGTATCTTAGTTTCCACTTGTCCCGTGAGGGTATACGTCCTCTACGTCAGCACGTTGCGGCCATTAACGCTCTACCCCGGCCATCTACGGTCAAAGAACTTCAGTCGTTTCTAGGCAAGACTGCTTATTATCACAAATTCATTCCATCCGCGGCGGCAGTAGCTCATCCTCTGCATCAACTGTTACGCAAAAACGTCCCTTTCTGTTGGTACAACGAGTGTGAGCAGGCTTTTGTCCGCCTGAAGGCTCATTTGCAGTCGGTGCCTTGTCTTGCCACATTCCGTCGTCCGGGTCAGCACTTGGTTCTGGCGACTGACGCGTCACAGTATGGCCTACGGGCTGTTCTCGCCCATCGGTATGAGGACGGGTTGGAACGACCCATCGCCTATGCTTCCAAGACCCTCAACGATGCGCAACGGCGTTACACTCAAATCAAAGAGGAGGTGCTTGCTATCATTTATGCTCTAAAAAAGTTCAGCGTTCTTTTGTATGGTTCTAAGTTTCACCTCATCACCGATCATAAGCCGCTGGTCTCTCTGTTCAGCCCATCGGCGTCGCTTCGGGATAAGGCAGCTCACCGCCTGCAACGTTGGGCCTTATACTTGTCTCGTTTTCACTATGAGATTGACTATCACCCCGCGGCCCAGCACGCCAACGCTGACACATTGTCGCGATTGCCGATGGGCCCCGACCCGGTTTTCGATCGTGATGAACTACTCTGTTTCCACATTGATGAGAAAGAACGTCGTGTGGTCGAGGGTTTTCCACTTACAGGTTCGCAGGTCGCGTCGGCTACTGCGCGGGACCCAGTCCTGCGTCAGGTAATCGGTTTTGTTCAATGGGGTTGGCCGGACAGGGCCAAGGGCCGGGCATCGGATCCCCTTCGCAACTACCGTGCCTTGCGCCTTCGTCTGTCTATTTGTGATGGTGTTGTTCTTCTGGCCATGGATGGCGCATCTCCACGGGACGTGGTGCCAGCCTCTCTTCGCGAAGATGTTCTCAAACTATTGAATGAAGGCCATTGGGGTATTTCTCGGACTAAGTCCCTGGCCCACAGGCAAGTTTATTGGCCCGGTATTGATTTGGACATCGCCCACATGGTTGCTGCGTGTGGTCAGTGTGCTCAACAACTGGCTGCACCTCGTACAACGCCCTCTCTGTGGCCTGATCTGGCGCAGCCATGGGAACGGGTGCACGCTGACTTTGCCGGCCCCTTCCTCGGTACTTATTGGCTACTGTTGATTGAAGTCTTCTTGAAGTTTCCGTTTGTTGTTCGATGTCCGTCGCCCACCACTGCGGCGACGACACTGGCTTTGTCCAAAATCTTTGCACTAGAAGGTCTTCCATCCATGATCGTCACGGACAATGGCCCTCAGTTCTCTTCGCAGGCCTTCCGTGATTTTTGTACTGGACAAGGGATTCATCATGTTACCGCACCGCCCTTCCATCCGCAATCGAATGGGGAGGTCGAGCGCCTTGTCCGCACTTTCAAAAGCCAGATGAAAAAATTCCTTAGTGATTTTTCCACAGATGATGCTCTGCTGCAATTTCTGAGTTCTTATGGCTTCACGCCTCTGGGTGATCGCAGCCCTGCTGAACTCTTGCATGGCCGCCAACCGCGCACTCTACTGCACCTGCTTCACGCTGTCAGGCCTTGTACTGTGTCCCCTAGTGCGGGAAAATACTCGGTTGGCGCCGACGTGTGGGCACGAGGGTATGGATCTCGCCCTAAATGGACTCCAGGGGTGGTCAAAGCTCTTCGTGGCTGCCAGCTTTGTGAAATACGTACGGATGACGGCATGGTTGTTCGCCATTACGACCAGATGCGCCCACGAGTGGTGGCCACGCCGGTGCCACCGCCCCCTCCTTCGCCTCCACCAGCCCGAGAAGCCAGTCCTGTCGCTGCTGCCGATCTACTGTACGTGTTGATGCGGCCAACATCACTACCGCTTCCGAGTACGCCGGAACAGGCCCCAGTCGCGTCGCCGCCTTCTCCGGGACCCATCTCGCTGGAGCACACCCCAAGGTCCATGATACCTATGGATGCTGCTCCGGAGTTTTCACCCATCATCTTGTCCCAGCATTAAAAGGAACAAACGTTTACACGCTTCATACAATCTACGTGAAAACTTCTATATTAAGCAACAAATGCACATACCCTTGAGGTGACATAACTGACAGGATTGTGAAATACACATTTGCAGACGGTGGTAGTATCGTGTACACAAGGTATAAAAGGGCTGCGCATTGGCAGAGTTAGCATTTGTTTTCTGGTGAGTCATATTAAAAGTTTCTAATGTGAATTAACATATTTTGAACCTGGAATGGTAGTTGGAACTATACGCATAGGGCATCCCATTTTGGAAATTGTTAGGGAATTCAATGTACAGCAGTTGACAGTGTCAATAGTGTGCTGAGAATACCAAATTTGAGGCATTAGCTCTCACCATGGACCGTGCAGTGGCTGATGGCCTTCACTTAATGACTGACAGCAGTGGCATTTCTGTGTAGTCATCACTGCTAACAGAAAACCAACACTGCCTGAAATAACCACAGAAATCATTGCGAGATGTACAAAGAATGCATCCATTAGGACAGTGGGGTGAAATCTGGCTTTAATGGGCTATGGCAGCAGACGACTGATTTAAGTGCCTTTGCTAACAGCAAGTCGTCGCCTGCAGAGCCTATTCTGGGCTCATGACCGAACTGGCTGGACCCTACATGATTGAATAACCATGGCCTGGTCAGATGTGTGGGATGAGTTAACATGGAATGGACTGGGTCCTCTGGTCCAACTGAACCGTTCATTGACTGGAAAGGGCTATGTTTGGCTAGTTGTAGACCATTTGCAGCCATTCATGAACTAGTATGTTTCCAAACAACCACGGAATTTTTAAGGTTGACAATGCACCATGTCACAGGATCACAATTGTTCGCGACTGGTTTCAAGAACATTCTGGACAATCCAAGTGAATAATCTGGCCAACCAGGTCACCCGACATGAATCCCATCAAACATTTATGCGACATAATCTAGACATCAGTTCATGCACAACATCCTGCTTCACCACACTTGCGCAATTATGGACAGATATAGAGGCAGCACGGCTCAATATTCCTGTAGGGGACTTCTAATGACTTGTTGAGTCCATGCCATGTTGAGTTGCTGCACCATGCTAGGCAAAATGAGATCCAAAGCGATATTAAGAGATATCCCATGACTTACGACAGCGAAGTGTAATTCTACATCCGTCTTATCTTAGAGAGCAGTTTTACAAAAATGTGAAATTAGAAACAAACAACGGAAAATCCAGGATGGAATTAACAATGTTATGAAAGGGAAAGTTGCTGCTCACTAAATAGCAGAGACGCTGAGTCACAGATTGGCACAACAAAATTATTATATTGTGACAGTCTTTTTGATGTGCGTATCTGTGACTCAGCATCTCCGCTATATGGTTGAGTAGCAACTGTTCTTTTCCTAATACTGTGAATTTCGAAACAGGAATACTGAACAATGGCATTTTGACTGCTAGTTTTCTGACTTCTACTGAGTAAGGACTAGGACGACACCAAGGTGTCATGAAAAAGTGTGCAGACTAAGATTGTTTATAAACCTTAAATGAAAACTTTTATAGTGAGATAGTGAGGAATGGAGGAGAAAATGGAGGCATGCAACACCAAGATAGATATCTATCAACAAATAAAAATAGTATCTTGCAATGATGACAATTGCTGAAGACATGACATAAGGTAACAACACTACGACTGTCCCCCCCCCCCTTCCCCCCATTCAAAGCTGAATCATCTTTGTTACTTGACGATGAAGCATCTTATCAATTAAAATCTTCTAACACCATGACAGGATTGAACTAAACAAACATACACACATAATAAATGGTTTGTATGTATGTACAGATGAGAAACTAAAACGGGCCTACATCAAGCTATGATGGAAGTACACTATCATATTCACCATGTCATTTTCTCAACCAGTCTTTTCCTATTTGTCTCACAGTTTGATACAACATAACAAACGTAAGCTATTCACTAGTAAACACTTATAAGTTAGCTGCTGTGTCTAAAAATAATATTCAAATAAAATAATTACCTCCCAGCAGCCATATCTCGTTCTTTCATCAACTGAGTTTTCTTCATTGCATAATTATAAACATTTGTCTTAAACCTTTCTTTTTCACGAATAATCTGTAAAGTATAATAATAGCTATTAGGATATAACAATAATAATCAATGACAGCGCAGTGTAATATTCTTACTAAAATTGTGTAGCAAATAGATGAGCTATCTGCTTAAAATCATTCTATAAACTAAAGGACATCAATCTTCAGTTATAATAATTTTAAAATAAATGGTAACAAGTATTCTGAGTACTGGACATTCGCTTACACATTATTCTCTCTGTCTCAATGGGGATGGTGTGGTTGAACATTACTTCATTGTTGTTATCAACTGTAATATTAAAATACAGGGCTATTACAAATGATTGAAGCGATTTCATAAATTCACTGTAGCTCCATTCATTGACATATGGTCACGACACACTACAGATACATAGAAAAACTCAAAGTTTTGTTCGGCTGAAGCCGCACTTCAGGTTTCTGCCGCCAGACCGCTCGAGAGCGCAGTGAGACAAAATGGCGACAGGAGCCGAGAAAGCGTATGTCGTGCTTGAAATGCACTCACATCAGTCAGTCATAACAGTGCAACGACACTTCAGGACGAAGTTCAACAAAGATCCACCAACTGCTAACTCCATTCGGCGATGGTATGCGCAGTTTAAAGCTTCTGGATGCCTCTGTAAGGGGAAATCAACGCGTCGGCCTGCAGTGAGCGAAGAAACGGTTGAACGCGTGCGGGCAAGTTTCACGCGTAGCCGCGGAAGTCGACGAATAAAGCAAGCAGGGAGCTAAACGTACCATAGCCGACAGTTTGGAAAATCTTACGGAAAAGGCTAAAGCAGAAGCATTTCTTAAACAGGAGATTGGAAAACCGATGGATCGGTCGTGGTGGAGATCATGATCAACAATTCATGTCATGGCCTCCACGCTTTCCCGACTTAACCCCATGCGATTTCTTTCTGTGGGGTTATGTGAAAGATTCAGCGTTTAAACCTCCTCTACCAAGAAATGTGCCAGAACTGCGAGCTCGCATCAACGATGCTTTCGAACTCATTGATGGGGACATGCTGCGCCGAGTGTGGGAGGAACTTGATTATCGGCTTGATGTCTGCCGAATCACTAAAGGGGCACATATCAAACATTTGTGAATGCCTAAAAACACTTTTTGAGTTTTTGTATGCGTGTGCAAAGCATTGTGAAAATATCTCGAATAATAAAGTTATTGTAGAGCTGTGAAATCGCTTGAATCATTTGTAATAACCCTGTACATCATGTGTAAAGGCAGAGTACACTGAATTCTAGCACTAAACAGTACATAGGCGAATGACATGTCACCTACTGCTAGAAAATTTGCTGCAATATGCTTAATACGACCTTTCACATAAATTAACATATTTAGCTTTGGTGTCAATAGGAACCATCTTAATCAAGTAACAAAGTCAAAGGAATTGGAGCAGACAAAACACCTGAACAATTTTCATTGTACGACAAAGAAAGCTAAAATTTTAATTTTGAGGAAAATCTTTTTTATAGCTGTTTTTGTTGTACACTGCCAAATCTTGGTCAGGGCATTAAAGTGTTGCCCTCATCTGCCTAAAGCCATTTATTTGAGGCAGCAAGAACTACAGAAAGTACACACGACTGTGCTGAGGCAGGCCCAATGCGCATCAAACTCACTCATTACTAATGACCTTGACAGCTGTTCGGGTGTGGCGTAGCGGGAAACTCCCAGATCGAGAACAAGACATCACAACTGAGGCAGTTCAAACATACTTTTAGTGAAAGGGAAACCGGCAAAATTTCACAACTAACTAAACACAATGAAAACTGCATGCATGACAAGTAAGTGTTTAATATAGACATTGTTTGAATGTCATAACATTTTGCTCTTCACATTTTTTGCCCTCTTGTTCAGGAACAGTGTAGTATCAGAAAATGGCTATAGTTTTTGTTCACTGAGCATTCGCTTATAAGCAAAATTTATTGTCTGGTATGATTAATTAATGAAATCATTTTATAGCTGTATTTTTGTCTACCTCTGATCTCACCACCAGTTGGTTCCTCTCATCCTAGACTGTGACCTGCATTACTCTTTATCCCCAATACCCACAATATCCCTCTTTCTTCCTCAAGGAAGGAACTATTGCGCGTGCACATATGTACATGTGTGTGTGTGTGTGTGTGTGTGTGTGTGACCACTACTACACACTTTGCATACTGAAGGTTAATACTGACCACCAGCACTCTGTCTCAAATTATTAGTAGGGACTAGAAAACATAGCATCTATTTTTGGAAAAATTTGTATATATTTTTTTGCTTGTAAATGATTAAACGCATAAATTTAAAAGGTTGTCATGCTACATAAGTGAAGAGACAAACTATTAGTGCTCTTAAACTGACTGTTAAAAAATTGCTGACTGGGAACTTTCTGACTAGAATGTTTACTTTTGCAAAACCTTCAACACCTTTTTCTTCCAAAATGGTCATCATTTTCTTTGTTTGGCTGCATTTAAGCTTTCAAAAATAATTGTTCTGTTGAAAAGCAGCAGCATTTTCCCACCAGTTAAGTGAATGTGTCACCGGTATAAGACGTTTCTCGTCATTATTTGTCTTTTCCAGCCAAATTTTAAGATTAAAAAATCCGACGTCCACAATCGGCATGGCACACTGATACATTGTTACATTCGTACACTTTTTTTGCAAGTAAGTTCTTGTGCACATTATCTTTCCAAATTGGGCTTCGGCATTAACTGCTAACATTATCGATATTGTCCACATAAAATAAAGCTATTTCAAACTATCGGTAATAAATAGCCCATCTGGATACAATTCTCTATGAAACAGCGCCTATTAAGTAATTTCACGTTTTCACATTTTGAGGCAAATTCACATTGATTTCACATTTATAGAAAAGTGTGAATTTTTCTGGTCCCTAATTATTTGTAATATTTTTCAAGATACCTAAATGTAATATAAAATTAAAAATACAAGATAATTAGGACATACAACAGATTCAGTTCTCTTAATGCAGTAGCAATACAGTAGTTACATGGCAGCTACTCCTACATGTCAAGAGCATAAAAAGTACCTTTGCAACAATTTCAGAATATAGGACTGTACATTACATGTTTATTATGTAAGTATACCCATTAACATAGATTTTTCCCATTTCATCTTCAAACATACAGTAATTCAATTGTCTCTATTATTGTTACAACTTAACAAAATGTAATTAACACAATGTGGATTGATACAAAGGTCTTTCACTGATGCAATGAAGTCTGTCTTCCTAGTATTTCTTTAAATTGCAGAGCTGCTGGTGAGAATGCATAAGGACTTCTTTCACAACTCTGGAGAATCTAGACAAGGCAGAGGCTTGGCCTTGCACCAAGACAACACACTCGACGCCATAACCTGGGCCATCTGTGTTCAAATATATCTTCAGTTCATATTTATGCTTAGAAATTTATGAGCACTAGCTGTCGAATCTCTTTATAGGAGAGAGAACAGATGTTTTTCTCTTCTTTCACAACTGTGTTATCCAACTTTTGACGAACAGCGGGGCCACAGCACCCAGAGACAACAGTGGCCATGTGTGGGTGAGTTGTGTGTAGCTAAAATCTAACAGTCTAATACTGAATGTGCCTGCCTGCTGTTCAGCACCTCCTCTAAGCAGTGAGTAGCAATCGCTCTTAATACTTATAATGAAAAATTGGATAATTATGTTCTTTCTTTTCCTCACTCAGGACTCAGAGTTCCTTGATACAAGGATTAAAAAAGAAAATAGCCATGTCATGAGATTTCTGCAGTAGATTAACAACTTCCCCTTTTACGAAGGCTTCAGCGCACCCTTTCAGCCATTTCACTGCTGCCTTGACATCTTAACTCTGACATGAATCTAGTAGACTAAATGGTCACTACAAAAACGCAAGGTCAGCTTTTTTAACCCTCCAACTCATTTGTAGCTTCTTTAAAACAGTCCAGAAATTTAATTACAATATCCAGTACATCTGGGTGATGTTTGTTCCGGCTTCTTTTTCCTCCAACAGCAAATTCTCAATGTGTTTCATTTCCGAAGGGACTGAATTCAACATCATGTAGATACTACTCCATCTAGTTTCAACATCTTGATGTAATTTTTTTTTTCTAATCTTGCCACAACACTATATCGTTTCACAAACGTCACTGTTCTACACATAGCATGAACCAAATTTTCATTTTCACGCAAATCTTTATGAAGCAACTTTTCATCTAATGAGTGGCTTACGGCCGTATTTATGCCATGCACATCAAATAGGAGAAATTTGTGAAGTTAAAGAGTTTTATTTATGTTTGGCATTAAATTTCAGAGCAGTTACATCTATCTCAGACATTCTCTCAAATAAATCATTGAATATACATGAACAAACTGTTCTTAATGTCAGAAGTCTAGTATTTTTGCATTCCTTATCATGCCTGCAGTGCTTTCTTCTCTTTAGTGCTGAAAGCAACCCACAGGACCACAATATAAAATTAAAAATATCATTAACAAACTTTTTATGTCAAATACAGCCCATAGCTCTCTCAACTCTCTAAAATAAAGAAGCAATTTTTTTCCAAAATACAAGACAAGAAAACAGCAGAGGGAAATATTATGGTGATTATTCCCATAATGGTCCGAAGCCGAAACTTGGTGGACAGTTCCTTTCAAAAAGAAGGTTGGCTGGTTGACCTGGGGGAGCAGACCAAACAGTGAGCTCATCAGTCCCATGGGGTTAGGGAAGGAAGTTGGCCGTACCCTTTTAAAGGAAACATCCCGACTGTTGCCTGAGCTGAAGCGATTGAGGGATATCATGGAAAACCTACCGTATTTACTCGAATCGAAGCTGCACTTTTTTTCCGATTTTTGCAATCCAAAAAACCGAATGTGGCTTAGAATCGAGTGCAAAGTAAGTGGAAGTTCTGAAAAATGTTGGTAGGTGCCGCCACAACTAACTTCTGCTGTCGCTACACAGGCATGCTTTGCAGGCACAAAGGTAAATACTGGCGCCAAAACCTCCGAGCAAAAAAAAAAAAAAAAAAAAAAAAAAAAAAAAAAAAAAAAAAAAAAAAAAAAAGGTGGAAGACAAGCTTTTTTTTCTCCGCCCAGAGTTTCGACCACTGCATTTTCATACATTATCCAATGAAGTAAATACAAATTCCGTATTGTTCAACTTCGAATGTAGCAGCATTTCAATGTACTATGAAAATCCGACTGGCATGACTGTTTGGGATGTTTGTCAATATGGCCAACTCTATGTTCTGAATTTTTTCCTACCTGTGAGAAGAGATGGTTGCTAATAGGAACTTTTATGAATTGTGAATCTCATACAGTATTCTCTTCACCATAAGAATAATACTAATATAAACATTTTGCCATGTATTCTTTCGTGTTTGCTGCTATCTCATTTAAATCCTGTCTGCCCAATACACTACGAAACTAGTGTGAGACAACAGCAAACGCGGAAGAATATACATATCATGTTATGTTTATATTCGTATTATTCTTATGCCTAATAGTGATACAGTCAGAAATGAAGCACGGCAATTGACTAGATTATTAAATCTAAGATGACTAATTTCCGTGCAGAATGTAATGTACAGAAGAGGCGTCTGCAAAGATTTTCAAACGGCGAAAAATTTTCGCTAAACTCTCGTTCAGAATATTTTCTATCATACACAGTCTATTATTTGGTTCTTGTTGATCATTATCAAAGAAAGTAGCAGTGTAAGTAACAACAAATAGCAGTCTCTTGCCATTGTTTCGCTAATGAGACAATTCCTCTCTCTCTCTCTCTCTCTCTCTCTCTCTCTCTCCCTCCCTCTCCCTCTCCCTCTCCCTCTCCTGCTCATTTTTTTTTTTTTTTTTTTAATCGTAAGCGGCAGTAGCGCGCACAAAAGCAAGCCATGCCGCGAGCGGCGACAGGTCACAAGCACACATTATCAGAATGCGACAAACAATGCATGACACAGTACAATAATGCATTTTCAACTTAGAGTGACGTAAAACCTATAACAAAGAGAACGGCATTTATCAGATCAAAGAAAAATAAGCAATCGATTCAAACCAGATGAAGCACGTGAGAAAGGAAGGGTACCCATATAAATACGGACGGATCGCCTGACGCATACCAATGGCTACCCGGTAAAGCTTAACTGCTAAGCTTATGACTCGAACCAAACTACTGTAGCTGTATCGTCATTCATTCGACCTAAATTTTGTCTCATGTTACAATGGACCAACTTTGTTTCGATTTGGAGGTGCGGCCTAAAACTTTTCTCTCCTTGTTTCGATTTGGAGGTGCGGCCTAAAACTTTTCTCTCCCTAGAATTTCGAGTCTCAAATTTCAGGTGCGGCTTAGATTCGGGAAAATTTTTTTCCCTTGATTTCGAGTCTCATTTTTCAGGTGCGGCTTAGATTCGAGAGTGGCTTAGATTCAAGTAAATACGGTAAATCAGGATGGCCGGATGCAGGTTTGAACCATCATCATCCTTGAAAATAAGAAACATAATTAAAATTGTTCAATGAAATCACAGGAATGCTTCTTCTGAATCTGTTCTCAAAATTTAATTTACATTCATTTTTGTTCCATCATAAAAAAACAAATGTCTTATTACTGTTCCAAACATCTGTTCATAGTTCAAAGAAAGTACACGGAGAAAAGAAAACCTTTTTTCTCAAACCAAAAGTGTGTATGATTACAGCACCAGATCAGACAGTGACATACATGTTAAGTCATTGGAACACCACATTATGCCCAAAAGATGTATATCATGCAGGAACAAAACTATGCAACAGATTACCAAGACATATAAAATCTCTTCCTGAAGTAAAGAGCTTTAAAAAGTCCGTGACAGCCTACCTTCTGAAAAACTGCTACTATTCAGTCTCACAGTATCTTATGCAAGAAAAAATGTAATCTGTCTCTCTAATTGTAGAAATTAGTTATAAATATAAAATTTGTAATTATTAACTGTACAGATCCAATTTGTTATAAAAATTTAGATGATGTATGTTTGATGTTTGAAGAACAAATAGATAAAAAGGTATTCTGTCCAATATCCTGTGTACGATGTATGTATTGAGAAAGAGATTTATGTGGACTAATAAATACATAAATAAAAATTCACATCTTTAACTTTACATGGCACTGAGGAGCTTGACTAAAATAAGACTATCCATGAAAGAGATGCTTCAGTTTAGATAATTTAAACATATGTTTCAAAAATTAACAGAAGCTTGCAAATAAAACTTAGTCAATGTCATTTCAAACTATTGTAAGAATAAAAACGGAAAATTTCAGGAAAATCTGGTAACATTAGCTTGGCACCTCGTTCATCCAACACGAAATGATGCAAATTCCTAATACAATTAAACAACTAGCTCCTTCAAATTATTCCAGCAGATTTTACCCTGGCTAAGTCTAAGTACACGCAGCAGACCCTATGTTCCATTTGCTGACATTTGTAGGACATTATCCTCCATTGAAGCACTGTTCAAATGGCACTTTAGAGTTGAGCAAAGTGGCACCTTGCAGGCTCACTGTGCCAGATGTCTGTTGCTGGCTCTTGCCCCATAGCACCTTGTGGCTCTAAATATGTGAAACAGCGGTAATAAGCTTACGAATGAGTCTGAAGGCGTAAATGACCAATTCTACAACTGTGACTCTACTCTACACTACATCTACATCTGTAGGGTTGTAAGCCAATCCCTTCCTTTATTGCTTATTATTAATATTAGCTCTGTTTAACTGATAGGTTACTCCACTCTAGAATAACTTACTACCATGTCACATCAGATTTGACTGTTGTAACTGTGTGCCTCTGAAAGCACTGTGGTGCACCTGTAATTTACATTCAAAAATTCGATTTTTTGAAAGTAATTTGAAACAAAAAAATGTGTTATTCGGTCTGTTGTTCTACAATACACTTTTTTTTGCCAAATGTTATCCCATCTACTCAAATATTTTGGCTGAAACCTGGACTCATACTTGGGCAAGCTACTGTTTATCCCCATCAGTAATTAAATTTAAGTGCACTTTCAGTTACTAGATGTATCAGATCACCTCAAAAACTGCAAAGGACTACTGGGTGTGGACAAAAATATTTAAACACCAAGAATACAACACATGTACAAAAACATATGCCACTCAAAACAGCTTCCAATCATATAGGAATGGATAAATACAGGTCCCATCTGATTTAGAAGGGAATCTTATATTATTCATCCTGCTGAAAGTGCCAAGTTCAGGCAACGATGATTGAGGTGGACAGCAATCAGTCACTCTTCTCTCCAATGCAGACCACAAAGTCTCAGTAATACTGGGATCTGATTAATGTGATGGCCAGCAGAATTGCGATGAGCCACACACAGACATGACAAAAAGACTATCAGAAAGTGAGCATCTCCGCTATATGGTGAGTAGGAACTACCCTTTTCATAATACTGTTACATTCCATCCTGGATTTTTCACTGTTTGAAATGACAGTGATATGGAGGCATGCATATGATTTCACGCCCATGTACTTTAGCAATTCCATCAATCTATGATGAGAAATGTGTCACAATTTTCATCAATTTAACCTTCCTCAGATCTTTTCAAAGATACATATTCTATAGTTTAATGCATAAATAATTCCATTTTTCCTTGTTGTAGAAGTAGCTGTCATCATAAATAACAGACTGATTCAGGGCATTATCCACATAAAAGACATACCCCTGTTGCTTGCGATGTTGAAAACCACTTCTTAAAATGACACTATTCATCTTTTCACGACAAGCACTTCTCTCTTCTTAAGGAAACATTATTAGGTAGTAGGCAGTCTGTCACAAAACCTTGTCAGGTACCAGCATATAACACTTCAACTTGCCTTCTTTTTTCACAGGCACTGCCATTGTCTCACTGGGAGTTGATCACTCCAACATCTATGTAACTACTGACTGACACGAATCCCAATATTAATCTAGGCACACAATGTTACATTCCTCCACAGATACCAGTATTGTTTTAATCACACTGGTCAGCGTAATCTCTTCAGGGTATGACCGGGCATTCATCGTATCTTGTTGGTATGGCGATAAAAAGGCTACTGAAGGGAGATACACAAAGCTTGAAAGTGAAGAATGTGTTGTGCTGCTGGGATGGAGACCTGTGTATACGATTTATCTAACATTAAAACTGACTTATCACATTTCATCAGTCTTAGTACAAAAGTGTAATGAAGAGAAAACAAAATTGATATGTTTACAAGGGTAAGTATAAGTAAGCATAACTTGTACAACGTGGGCATCCCTAGAACGGAAAAAAGGGCAACAGATACTTACTTTTTCTATATCTTCTTCTTTAAACTCATAAATCATTGCTTCCTTTATATCTTTCAGTTTTTGTTCAAGGTCCTCCTGAGTAGGCAGAGATACACCTTGTAAGGCACACGTCTCTCTCCATTTGTTAAACTCACTATCGGTAAAATCCTGATTGCTCACAAATTCCAAACGAAACACTCGCTCCTGTATACCATGCCTGTAATCAAATAAATCAGTAATTAACATGTAAAAAAATCTTTTAAGATATATAACATAATTAATAAAAAACATTTACCAGTAGCCTTCTCTAGAACTAACACTTGTTTACAATGCAAAATGTATTGACACAAAATAATCCTTGGTTAATAGGCTGTAGTTCAGTAGTCATGTTCACAACAACTGTATACGACCTGTTTTAAACTGATTATGCAAGATGAGTATCTGGCCACATTCTCATCTTCCGTTGCACCCTATAACGATTGTCATGTCATACAGAGTGTCTTCATGACCTGTGATACAAACCATTATATGCAGCTGTTTGTGTATAACATCATGGAAGCAAGTACTCCCAAATTGTGGTTAACAATGAGAACATCCAGCATAATAGATTTAAAATAACTCCTATGCAGCCAATGTAGACAATTTAACAGCAAAATCCTAAGTTTTGTTTGTGATACAAAGCTTTTAATGTACAAAAAGTCCAGTATGATATCACGACAGCAGAATTTTTTTAAAAAAAGTATGGTATTGTGACAGTCATGTAATACAAGCGTCACAGCTGATGCTCCATCCTGTTAAGAAACAGTGCCAAAAACTGGTTCAATAAATGAAGGAAACGAACTTAACTTTGGGAAATGAAAAGATCATCGACTTAAGGCAATTACGGCTGGTGGATGACCATGTACACCGATCGGTCAGAACATTATGCTCACCAACCTACTATCGATATAAACCTGTCCAGGCAATAGCAGCATCACCAGGTGGGGAATGACCGCTAGTCAGACACACACATGGTGCATGTATTATCAGTAAGTGTGCTATATGTGCGTAGAATGCGGAAGGTGCACAATGAATCTAAGTTTGACCAATGTCAGATTGTGGTGGCCCAGAGGCTTGGCATGAGCCTTTCGGAACCCCCATGACTTGTCGGATGTTCGAGAAAGGTTGTGGTGAGTCTTCAACACGTGACAAAACCACAGTGAAACCAAGTCTAGGCATCTTGGGGTTGGGTGGCCACCCCTCATTACAGATGATGCAGACTTTAATGGTGGACAGAGTAAAGTGTGTATGAATACACAGTGTACCAAACACTCCTAAAGATTAGGATCCGCAGCTGACCACCTACCCATGTGCCAATGTCAACACCACAACATTGGCAGCTATCACTGAAATAGGC
Organism: Schistocerca americana; assembly: GCF_021461395.2. Lineage (NCBI taxonomy): Eukaryota > Metazoa > Arthropoda > Insecta > Orthoptera > Acrididae > Schistocerca > Schistocerca americana. Next base: position 259,473,313 of record NC_060120.1, read on the forward strand.
ACGTAACCATTGGCACTGGATAGTAGTGCAGTGGCAGAGCATGGCATGGTCTGCTGAATCGCGATACCTTGTTCATCATACCAATCGGAGGGCATGAATATGTAGTCCTCCAAGGTAACAGCTCCTCGACATCTGTACAGTAGGACAGAGACAAGCTGGCAATGACTCCATTATGCTCTGGGGAACATTCATGTGGGCATTCAAGGGTCCAATGGAGCTCGCGCAAGGTACCATGACAGCCAAGGAGTATCTTACACTGGTTGCAGACCACATACACCTCTTAATGACAATCAAGCTTCCCAATAGCAGTGGCATTTTTCAACAAGATAATGCGCTATATCACAAGGTCAGGAGTCTTATTGGGTGATTTGAGGAACACAGTGGCAAGTTCCAATTGATGTGCTGGCCCCCCAACTCATCAGATCTGAACCTGACGAACACATCTCTGACACAATTGAACGTGGCTTCAGAGCATCATCATCTCCCTCTCCAGAATTTAAGGGAATTAGGTGACTTGCGTGTGCAGATGTGGTGTCAGCTGCCTCCAGCAACTTACCAAGGCCTCATTGCTTCCGTGTCACAATGCATTGCCACTGTTATCTATGCCAAAGGTGAACGTACTGGCTACTAGGTAAGTTGTCATAATGTTATGGTTGATCAGTGTATATAACAAGGAAGTGGGATTGTCATGAGAAAATACATACCTTGTACATAAGCCGGCTAATGTTTTACATGCATCTCATAGAAATCAATCTACATTTCTTATAATTTCCTTAATTGCAAATATACGTATGCAGAAATGTGTTCAAGGTTCTCAACAATTGCGTGACACAAATGATCTTCGACTAGCAACAAACGTAGACATGTGTGTGTGTGTGTGTGTGTGTGTGTGTGTGTGTGTGTGTGTGTGTGTGTGTGTGTGTGTTGCAAAAGTTGTTTAAAGCAACTGTCACAGTTTGTGAACTTGATTGTGTTACAGTCTAATTCACAAGAGTCACTGTCGTCTACTTCGTTTTAGCGCGGAGGATACAGCTCCTGTGTAATCTTGTTAAATAGGGCAGTTTCATCAGCGTGACGAGCGGCTTAAACGCCGCTACAGTTAGTTGTCAACACCGAAGCTATTATACGTGCAAACTAAGTTGTTGACAGTTGGCGCGGTGGCTGATGAGGACGACTGTAAATGGGTAATACCTTTATGGTCACTCCCAACAGCCACCGCCCCGAAGTGTCAACTTAGTTTGCATGAATACTACGAAAGAGCGTGAAAATGGGCGCACTACTGGAACTTCTATGACTGAATCGTCTCAACAAACAACAGCTGCTCGACAAAATTTTCTACCAATAATATGATCTCATTAGGAAAAGCTGACATCACCGACAATGTTCCCAATACCTTAATGCAACATTACTGATAAATACAAATATATTAGAAAAGACAACTCAAGTACTGGCACTTTTTAAAAATATTATTGGCGTCATTATCTCTAACACACAAATTGTACTTTGTAAAATCAGTAAAGGGCATAATTTCTGGCATCAATAGTACGCATTGCTCTCACATATTTGGAATCAACATTTGTACTTTTACAAGAACTGGTGAAAATATAGATTGATTAGCGCAAGAGGGTAATTTGTGTGTTAAAGAGATAAGAGCCCTGTAAGGCATTTTAAAAGTGGCAGTACTTGAGCTGTCTTTTCTAATGTATTTCCATTTATTAGCAATACTGTAATAGTTAATAAAATGTCTAAATGGGGATGTGTATTGGGGTATGTTAGAGATATTCCAAACAGCTCCAGGATTCAGGGATGCTCTCATATAAAATCATTGCATTGCACTGCTCTATACACATTCAACGATTTAAGCAAAGTACCACCCACAACACAGATCCCCAAAGCTCACATAGTGCCAGGCACAGCAGCTACTGCTGACACAGGGTGTCTACTTGGATAAGAAAAAAAAAATTCCCGGGTTTTTCCCGGATTTCATGGTTACAAACACAATTCCTCCCGGATCAAATTACGTATAAAGCATGTGAAAATACACCCGTGTTAAGTAACAGTATACTTTTCCTCGGAGCTGTAAAACCTATCAGTCATTTGAATCGTAAAGGTCTTATACCGGCGGAGGACTTCCCAGCACTTTAGGAAACGAAATCCAGGAAAAACAATGCGTTTGGAAAGTATATACACAAATTCCACAAATTACAGCACAGTAGCTTCCGAAACTCTAAAATAGAGATTGCATTAAGCGATGCACTTTTGTCAGCCAGTCATAGCTCATGTCACTTGATCTCGCTAGCGAATGACGGCAGTTATTCAGAGCACGAGGCCTACGAGAAAGACAGCCCGTGGCGCGTACGTTACGAAGATAGGCCAAGCTCGCTCAACTCAGCAAAGTGTGTTTCTACACCGGTTAACTCGTAAGTAGAAGTGTACGTACGAACGAGAATTGCATCGTCTATTGGCATCCACTGTTATTAGTCCTACAATGATAGGAAGTCCGTAGGCCTACTAACAGGCTCTAATTTGGCAATTAAAATCGTGCCAAAATGATTATCAATTGCGTAGAAAAGTCGAAGTGTTCTGGCATGAAGCGATTTGTGACATTGCTCAGTAACACATTATGCACATTTTTTGAAGGTCAATTACACTTTTTGCCATCGATTGCATAATTTTTTATCTATGAAAGAACAACATTAAATATGAAAACTAACTTGAAGCTCGGTCTTTTTCTAGCGTGTGTTACACGTTGTTGTTGTTGTTGTTGTGGTCTTCAGTCCTGAGACTGGTTTGATGCAGCTCTCCATGCTACTCTATCCTGTGCAAGCTTCTTCATCTCCCAGTACCTACTGCAACCTACATCCTTCTGAATCTGCTTAGTGTATTCATCTCTTGGTCTCCCCCTATGATTTTTACCCCTCCACACTGCCCTCCAATACTAAATTGGTGATCCCTTGATGCCTCAGAACATGTCCTACCAACCGATCCCTTCTTCTGGTCAAGTTGTGCCACAAACTTCTCTTCTCCCCAATCCTATTCAATACTTCCTCATTAATTATGTGATCTACCCATCTAATCTTCAGCATTCTTCTGTAGCACCACATTTCAAAAGCTTCTATTCTCTTCTTGTCCAAACTATTTACCGTCCATGTTTCACTTCCTTACATGGCTACACTCCATACAAATACTTTCAGAAATAACTTCCTGACACTTAAATCAATACTCGATGTTAACAAATTTCTCTTCTTCAGAAACGCTTTCCTCGCCATTGCCAGTCTACATTTTATATCCTCTCTACTTCGTCCATCATCAGTTATTTTGCTCCCCAAATAGCAAAACTCCTTTACTACTTTAAGTGTCTCATTTCCTAATCTAATACCCTCAGCATCACCCGACTTAACTCGACTACATTCCATTATCCTCGTTTTGCTTTTGTTGATGTTCATCTTATATCCTCCCTTCAAGACACCATCCATTCCGTTCAACTGCTCTTCCAAGTTCTTTGCTGTCCCTGACAGAATTACAATGTCATCGGCGAACCTCAAAGTTTTTATTTCTTCTCCATGGATTTTAATACCTACTACAAATTTTTCTTTTGTTTCCTTTACTGCTTGCTCAATATAGAGATTGAATAACATCGGGGAGAGGCTACAACCCTGTCTTACTCCCTCCCCAACCACTGCTTCCCTTTCATGTCCCTCAACTCTTATAACTGCCATCTGGTTTCTGTACAAGTTGTAAATAGCATTTCGCTCCCTGTATTTTACCCCTGCCACCTTTAGAATTTGAAAGAGAGTATTCCAATCAACATTGTCAAAAGCTTTCTCCAAGTCTACAAATGCTAGAAACGTAGGTTTGCCTTTCCTTAATCTTTCTTCTAAGATAAGTTGTAAGGTCAGTATTGCCTCACGTGTTCCAGTATTTCTACGGAATCCAAACTGATCTTCCCCAAGGTCGGCGTCTACTAGTTTTTCCATTCGTCTGTAAAGAATTCGTGTTAGTACTTTGCAGCTGTGGCTTATTAAACTGATTGTTCGGTAATTTTCACATCTGTCAACACCTGCTTTCTTTGGGATTGGAATTGTTATATTCTTCTTGAAGTCTGAGGGTATTTCGCCTGTTTCATACATCTTGCTCACCAGATGGTAGAGTTTTGTCAGGACTGGCTCTCCCAATGCCGTCAGTAGTTCCAATGGAATATTGTCTACTCCTAGGGCCTTGTTTCGACTCAGGTCTTTCAGTGCTCTGTCAAACTCTTCACGCAGTATCGTATCTCCCATTTCATCTTCATCTACATCCTCTTCCATTTCCATAATATTGTCCACAAGTGCATCGCCCTTGTATAGACCCTCTATATACTCCTTCCACCTTTCTGCTTTCCCTTCTTTGCTTAGAACTGGGTTTCCATCTGAGCTCTTCATGTTCATACATGTGGTTCTCTTATCTCCAAAGGTCTCTTTAATTTTCCTGTACCCCTAGTGAGATAGGCCTCTACATCCTTACATTTGTCCTCTAGCCATCCCTGCTTAGCCATTTTGCACTTTCTGTCGATCTCATTTTTGAGACGTTTGTATTCCTTTTTGCCTGCTTCATTTACTGCATTTTTATATTTTCTCCTTTCATCAATTAAATTCAATATTTCTTCTGTTACCCAAGGATTTCTACTAACCCTCTTCTTTTTACCTACTTGATCGTCTGCTGCCTTCACTACTGCATCCCTCAGAGCTACCCATTCTTCTTCAACTGTATTTCTTTCCCCCATTCCTTTCAATTGTTCCCTTATGCTCTCCCTGAAACTCTGTACAACCTCTGGTTCTTTCAGTTTATCCAGGTCCCATCTCCTTAAATTCCCACCTTTTTGCAGTTTCTTCAGTTTTAATCTACAGGTCATAACCAATAGATTGTGGTCAGAGTCCACATCTGCCCCTGGAAATGTCTTACAATTTAAAACCTGGTTCCTAAATCTCTGTCTTACCATTATATAATCTATCTGATACCTTTTAGTATCTCCAGGGTTCTTCCATGTATACAACCTTCTATCATGATTCTTAAACCAAGTGTTAGCTATGATTAAGTTGTGCTCTGTGCAAAATTCTATCAGGCGGCTTCCTCTTTCATTTCTTAGCCCCAATCCATATTCACCTACTACGTTTCCTTCTCTCCCTTTTCCTACACTCGAATTCCAGTCACCCATGACTATTAAATTTTCGTCTCCCTTCACTATCTGAATAATTTCTTTTATTTCATCATACATTTCTTCAATTTCTTCGTCATCTGCAGAGCTAGTTGGCATATAAACTTGTACTACTGTAGTAGGTGTGGGCTTCGTATCTATCTTGGCCACAATAATGCGTTCACTATGCTGTTTGTAGTAGCTTACCCGCATTCCTATTTTCCTATTCATTATTAAACCTACTCCTGCATTACCCCTATTTGACTTTGTGTTTATAACCCTGTAGTCACCTGACCAGAAGTCTCCTGCCACCGAACTTCACTAATTACCACAATATCTAACTTTAACCTATCCATTTCCCTTTTTAAATTTTCTAACCTACCTGCCCGATTAAGGGATCTGACATTCCACGCTCCGATCCGCAGAACGCCAGTTTTCTTTCTCCTGATAACGACATCCTCTTGAGTAGTCCCCGCCCAGAGATCCGAATGGGGGACTATTTTACCTCCGGAATATTTTACCCAAGAGGACGCCATAATCATTTAATCATACAGTAAAGCTGCACGCCCTCGGGAAAAATTACGGCCGTAGTTTCCCCTTGCTTTCAGTCGTTCGCAGTACCAGCACAGCAAGGCCGTTTTGGTTATTGTTACAAGGCCAGATCAGTCAATCATCCAGACTGTTGCCCTTGCAACTACTGAAAAGGCTGCTGCCCCTCTTCAGGAACCACACGTTTGTCTGGCCTCTCAACAGATACCCCTCCGTTGTGGTTGTACCTACGGTACAGCTATCTGTATCGCTGAGGCACGCAAGCCTCCCCACCAACGGCAAGGTCCATGGTTCATGTAAGGAGGTGTTACACGTTAAGTCATATCAAATACAAATGTGCCGGTAAAATTTTAAATAGTGGCATAAATGACTTATCTTCTGGGCCCAACATTTTTCAAATGGCTGATCCTCAAAGTGTTACATTTTGAAAGAGAGTTATAACGCCCTGTGATTTAAGAAATTCACTGCACAATTTCACACGTGACATAAATCATCTTGCGTGGAAATTTACTTTGAAAAGTACGGCATCTCAAGCCACTATTCGTAATATTTTCTGGTGATCTGTTAAAAATGTAAACAATTGTGACGTCACGCACATCAAATGCACGTTAGTTATTACGGACGTACTGCATAATCTTCGACCTAAAGCATTTGACACTTTTCGGTGTCGGCACTCTGGTCTCTGCATTGTGTAAATTACCCATTTTCTATGCAACTAAACTTTTATTTTGGTGTTATTCTCTGATTTATGTTTCATTGCTGCAGTATTATTCAGCAGTAGTGGACTAAAGTTCTTTCTCAGCGTATCAGGCCGGTGTGGCTGTGCGGTTCTAGGCGCTTCAGTCTGGAGCCGCGTGACCGCTACGGTCGCAGGTTCGAATCCTGCCTCGGGCATGGATGTTTGTCATGTCCTTAGGTTAGTTAGGTTTAAGTAGTTCTAAGTTCTAGGGGACTGATGACCTGAGAAGTTAAGTCCCATAGTGCTCAGAGCCATTTGAACAATTTTTTCAGCGTATCAGATCTTACACGTCAAACCTACAAAACTTTAGTTAAAGTTTAAAACAATGAAAAATTCCAGAATTCTAAAAAATGTCCAGGTTTTTCCCGGATGAAAAAAACCCGGGTTTTTCCCGGATCTCCTGGGCCGTATACACCCTGTGACACTATCTGCATCTTGTGCTACACAACAAAATGATGACATAGTGGATACGGAATCCAACTGTGGTTTGTTGGTATCACATTCCTCAATGAGAGATGCGTCACTGGCAGATGATATCCATAAAGATTACCTCCTCATGTCTTCAAAAGAATTCGAAGCCTTTTTGAGGGCGACGAGTACACTAAAGATTTTGTAGCTTTGCAACAATTAATTGATAAACAACTTACAAAAACTAAAGCAATCGACGAATGTTGTCACCTACAGCGACTGTTAAGTGTGATTAAAAATGAAATGGTCACTATATGTGGTCGTGTTTGCCACCTTTGTGTTAAAGTACGAACAACGCAGTAGCATGGATGTGTGGGAAATAAATAGTATACAATGCAAACAGAACAATAACACTAATGGCAAAACCAAATACAAGCCAACAACTTGGTCTCTTCAAAAACAAATCAAGTGCATACAAATAAATCTACACCACTTCAGAGCTGCACAGCTAACCTAATGCAGCTTATTGTGCAATATCAGATTGACATTTCTTTCATGCAAAAACCATGTTGTTATCAACAAAATGTAGGTGGAATCACTAGGGGTTACAAGATATTGAGTACAGGTGAAACAAGGGAAAGAGCAGAAATACTGACACCCAATGAAGATATTGATTCCATAATGATTAGCCACTTGTCCGATGAAGATGCAGTAATTGTTAAAATAGTAAAAGAAAATTGGTGATTTTTTTATATCTAGCATGTACTTATCACAAAACCCACCCAAGATGACCTGAGAAAAACTGATGACATGATAACCCACAATAAGATAGTTGGTTCAGTAATTGCTATGGATAGCAATGCAAGATCTAGCATGTGGCATGATACAGTAACAAACTCAAGATGAAAGAAGATGGAAGAATTATGTGGTGTCACCGCCAGACACCACACTTGCTAGGTGGTAGCTTTAAATCGGCCGCGGTCCATTAGTACATGTCGGACCACGTGTGTCGCCACTGTCAGGGATCGCAGACCAAGCGCCACCACAAGGCAGGTCTCGAGATACGATATAGCACTCGCCCCAGTTGTATGGACGACGTAGCTAGCGATGCACACTGACGAAGCCTCGCTCATTTGCAGAGCAGATAGTTAGAATAGCCTTCAGCTAGGTCAATGGCTACGACCTAGCAAGGCGCCATTAGTAACATTGCATGTATCTAAAGAGTCTCACTTGTATCGCTACTATCTCCAGCTGTACCAAAAGGATGGATTAAAGTTAAGTATTCCAGAAGCTACGTACTTTTCTTTATAGCATTCATTACGTATTCTGTTTCAGACCTCACGCCATCCAGCTTTAACTTAGCGCGTGCCTTTCGGCTTCCTCTCATTGTGTCTAGGCTGTCTTGTCTAGACACAACAAATTACTCGCTTCTACTAAACTGTAGCTACTGAATGAGGGGAAAAACAGATAAAGTTTTGAAAATAATAAAGGAAAGAGCAATATTGAGTTAACTATGGCCACTTCTCATCTACTGCTGGTACTAAGGCTGGTATTACGTATCATATTTCTCTGACAAAGAAATATATCAAATATTCGTCAAATTTCTTTGACAAAGATCTTTGATGTGGCACTAAAAAGGGGTATTACACTGTTGTCATATTTTTTTGTCAAATTTCAAGATGACAACTTGTTACTATGCGCTGTATTTTCTAGTACAACAATTGCATTGTGTGTGTATTTGGATGAAAAGCAGTGGAAAAAAGGAAACATACTTGGATGAAGCCCTAGGTATTACGCAAAGATAATAAAAGCATTCAGCAAAATCTGTTACGAGAGCTGCAAGTGAAGTGAAGTCTTAGTATACAAATTACTTACAAATGGATGAGTGTGTATTTCAGTATTTGCTCAGCAAATCGGCTTCTCATATTACAGAACAGAATACTCTCTTGAGAAATGCTATATGTGCGGCAGACAGGCAAATTGTGACACTGCGATTTCTGGATACATGAGAGACCTACTATAGCTTACAACACAGAACTCTGATATCACAGTGCACATTAACCAAAATAATTCCAGAAACGTGTGAAGTGATGTATAAAGCACTGAAGGGGGAATATGTGAAGATAGATAAATGTTTAGTACACTGTATAGACAGTAAGAATTATTTTTAATTTTGAATAATAGAATTAGTCTTCCAACGACACAAAATTAATCAAAAGTACGAAACTGATGAAGCGCTTTTTAAATTGTGGCATCCATAGTTCAGAAATAGACACAGTAGAATGGAAATCTAAGATAGAAATTTTCATTTTAGAGTACGACCACATCCTCTATTCCAGCTCACTGAAAAGCTGTCTGGATGTTTCCAGATGTAGACATGAATGACTGTAGCTGTGACTGTGGACATGAAGTCATCTGCAGCATATTCCACCTGCCCATCAACTCACAACTAATAGCCTGCAATGTGCCCCTTGTTCACCCCCACCCTAGGCGAATCGAGGTTTTTTTTTTAAATTTTTAAAATTTTTTTTTTTTATTTTTTAAAAAAGGTCAAAGGAACAAACCAACTTTGAAGCCACGTTTACAAACACACTACAGAGACGTCAAATAGATGTAGCAAAGCCAGCGTTTGAAGCTATTACATTTTACATTGCAGTGAACAGAAGACGAATGACTTATGATCAAATCTACGGCGAGGCCCTTGATTTGATCATATTTATTTGACGACAGGCAAAATTTGACTAAGTTCCTTATTAAACCATCAAATTTCTTTGACATAAATATATGACATATCAACTTTGCCAAAGAAATATGGTAGTGTAATACTGGCATAAGCCAATGGGCGTGTGGTGAAGAAGAGAGTTGCTCCGACAGTAAGATTATTATTTTCATCATCATAGGAGTATGCCCAACGGCATATGCTGGGAGCATAATTCAAACTAAAAAAAATTATTGATATGGTTATAATAGAGGGAAACATTCCACGTAGGAAAAATATATCTAACAACAAAGATGATGTGACTTACCAAATGAAAGTGCTGGCAGGTCGACAGACACACAAACAAACACAAACATACACACAAAATTCAAGCTTTCGCAACAAACTGTTGCCTCATCAGGAAAGAAGGAAGGAGAGGGAAAGACGAAAGGATGTGGGTTTTAAGGGAGAGGGTAAGGAGTCATTCCAATCCCGGGAGCGGAAAGACTTACCTTAGGGGATTGGAATGACTCCTTACCCTCTCCCTTAAAACCCACATCCTTTCGTCTTTCCCTCTCCTTCCTTCTTTCCTGATGAGGCAACAGTTTGTTGTGAAAGCTTGAATTTTGTGTGTATGTTTGTGTTTGTTTGTGTGTCTGTCGACCTGCCAGCACTTTCATTTGGTAAGTCACATCATCTTTGTTTTTATATATAAAAAAAATTATTGTTAGAGATAAAAACCGGAGAGATTTTGATGGGTACTTTTTCGAAGAACTTATGCACAGATATTTACCAAACATGGACTTACAAAACTTACAAGAAATAGACCAGAATTTGGCAGCTAAAGTTCAAGCAAATACAAATACTGAAGCTCTTATCACAGAATTTGAAGATGTTCTACATATCTCATGCAGTAAAGCATTCAAGATACAAAACCAGCTCAAGTACAGAACTGGAAGAAAATTTTTTCCCTGCTCGACATCTGAATTAACTGCAATGTGAAAGAAAAACCATTGCGCTAAGGCAAATTTATCAAAGGCCAAAGGACAACAAACAGCTGAGGGTGCTACAAAGACAACAATATTGTAAAGAAAAGAAGGAATACAGCACAGCTATACAGAAAGCAAAAAAACAACCCAGAAGCTTGACCCCAACAAATAACCTTTGGAATACAGTCTATTGAATCACATCAGGGAAAATCAGAGGTAATACACCCACTGCAACGTTAAGGAAAAGTGATAACACAACGACAACGACGACAGATCTCAGGCTCAAATATTTTGTGCCTGAGGACGATGAAACTCCAGACACAGAATACCAAAAACTAATAAGACCTCAAACACCACAACCCAACAGAATGGCAGATGATGTAGCTTACACACAGACAGAAATAAAGGAAATAACAACAAACTTGGCTGAAAACAAGACTCCTGGTGAAAATAGTGTTACCAAGATCATTCACTGAATGTATAGCATTTTTCCTTTCCATCTCACCGCTTTATATAACAGTTGCTTTCCAAGACTGTGGAAAAAAGCTAAAATAGTACATATTCTGAAACCTGATAAAGAAAACAGCATGGAAGTGTCCAAATTTCGTACCATCAATCTTCTTTATGCAGAGGGAAAAGTATTGGAAACACTATTAATTAATAGAATTATACATGTCTTCTCTCACGATCTCCTAAACAACATTCAGTATGGATTTACTCCACAGAGAGGGACAGTCAATGCAGTGTTGGTTGACTGTTAAGAACTTCGCAGAGGAAAGCATATCAGAAGGACAGTATATAATAATTATCAGTCTTGATGTTCAGGGAGCTTTTGATACAGCTTGGTGGCCCAAGTGCTACTAGAATCTGAATGTCCTAGGAACCAATATAACCGAGCAAATAACTATTTCAGTGATAGAACAGCAGTGTTGGCATTTAACAGCATCAAACTAGAAAAGAGGGTGACAAAAGTGTGCCCGTAGGGATTTTGCTGCGGCCCAGGTTTTTGGAATACATGTGTAATTCTCTACTTAATTTGGATTACACAGCAAATATGAAAATGGTAGCATCTACAGATAACTTAATCCTGTTGTCCAAAGCAGATACAGTCACTATAGCTCATAAGCTCTGCAATAGAGAAACAGAAAAATCACATTTTGGGCCCAAAACAAGAAAATCCGTTTTAATGAGCAAGAACTAAAAGCAATGCTAATAACAAGGAGAAGGTGTAAAGAGTAACAGCATTGTTCCAAACAACAATGTTTTGCAACAAGCTAAACGATTAAAGTACTTGGATATAATTATTGACTCTGAATTTATGTTTAATGAACTTATATAGTACATGACTGAAAAATGCATGAAACCTAGGCACAGCTTGCTGGTAATACCAGAGATTAGACGAGAATGCTGCCAACTGCAGAGCTCCACGCTTCTGGTCCCAACACCCAATGTACTTTGGCAGCCACCGGCAGTATGCGTGCCTGCTTACTATACCAGATCACAGCACCTATGCATATGGGATCTGAATGATGCTAGTTCCCCAGTTCATAACTCATCATCAAAACCAGGTCTGATTTATCCACATTTCCCTGCAAATTACTCCTAAATCGCAAAACCCCATCCCATCACTGCCGCCATCCCTTGTTATGTGGTGCATGCCCATTTGCTCTATTTAGGCCTTCAGCACCAACTCCCTTGGACCTTCACAGTCGTGGACCTTACTGACCCCATTCTGGGGTCCAACTTCCGCGGTCATTACAGCATAGCGAAGCTTTGTTCAACAGAATCTTTGACAGACACATCCGCTACAGCTCCTATCCTGCCATGTGTTTTTCCAAAGAACAGCTGGTGATTTCAGGCCCACATGCTCAGCTCATTGCAGAATCCCCTTCTCATCCAGCCAACTGGTGTCCCCCAGAATGTACAATGTTCTGCAAGACACTGTGCATTACACTGCCCCTATGTGCATTACAATGCCATTACTCCTGGCTCCACCATTTTCTGCTGTGTCAGCTTTGCCCCCCCCCCCCGGTCCCTCCATCACAGATGCAAAATCGTACAAAGGGAGTTTGAAGAGCTGCTCACTATCGGTGTCCTTTAACCTTCCAAGAGCACTTACGCTTCAGCTCTTCGCCTCGTCCCCAAGGAGGACAGTTCCTTGCACCTTTGGATGATTACCAAACACTCAATGCCCACATCATCCCTGATCACTATCCTATCTCACTACTCTGCACCTAAGATTATTGCAATCTCAGAAGCTATTACCTTCAGTAAGGTACCCTGCACTACAGCCTACACACAAATCCCAATTGCCCCAGAGGGCATTAAGAAAATAGCCATAATCACACCATTCAGCTTGTTCTAGAGTGCATTCATGACATTTGGCCTCCACAATGCTGCGCACTCTTGGCAGTGATTTTTGGACATCATCCTCCAGGGTACACCAAGATGTTTCACCAACCTAGATGATGTACTCATCAGCTTCAGGGACCCTACTGAACACCACCAACACCTACACATATTTTTTTCCCTGCCTACTGAAAGCTGGAGAGGTACTCAACACGGCAAAATACATTATTGGGATGAGCAAGGTTGAATTTCTCCGACAATTAGTCTCTGCTATCAGCTCCTGCCCCCTCCCTGAGACAGTACAGGTAGTAGCGGACTTTCCATACCCTACTACATTCAAAGGTCTGCAGCATTTCATCGACATCTTAAGGACACCATTGCCACCCAAGAGCCCCTAACTACAGCACTCTGTGGCTACAAAAACAAAAGCAACAAACTGGTCCCTTGGACCCAGGTCATGACAAAAAAGGGGGTGACCTCACTAATGTGATCCTTTTGGCGCACTCTCCATCCTTGTGTCCCCCCTCGCAATAGTGGTGGATACAAGCTAGACAGCTATCAAGGCCACCCTACAGCAATGGATGTACAACATCTGGTGACCACTTGCCTTCTTTTCATCTAACCTCTCAGAGGTACAATGCTACAAGGACACACACAACAAAGAACAGCTCGCATTCCACGAAGCCAATTGCTATTTCCTACATCGGGGGACGTGTCTTAACAATCTTTACAGACCACGGCCTTCTCGCCTCTGGTTTTTACAGGAAAGACGGACCACATCTCACCCTCACAGTTTAGGCTACAGGAGAACATAACACAATTCAGTACTGACATCCAGCATGTTGCCACCATCAATAACATTGTGGTTGATTGCCTTAGATATCCTGCACTATCAGCTGACCCTTAGATATAATGCCCTGCCTGCTGCTCAAGAGGGCGAACCAGGCCTAACCGAAGTCCTTCCGAACACTGACTCTGGCCTCAACCACCAGCTAAGATCCATATCCGGCTCCAACTGTAAGATCTCGTGTGACATCCTCATGGATCCTTCACAACCTGACGTTTCAATGATTACTCCCACCCCTTTCTCCTGTCTGCCTTCCAAAAATAGGCATTTGACTGTGTCCAGGGTCTTGCGCATCCAAGCATCCGCACTTCTGCCACTCTTCTGAAATAATGTTTAGGCTGGACAGACATTCAATGCAACTGCAGCAATTGTGCCCAGTCCTGTATTCCGTGCCAGCACACCAAGGTCGGACCGCACATTTACTCCCCTGTGGCCATTTCTCCCCCCAAACAACAGCAGATCACACACATAAACCTCGACATTGTCAGCCCACTACCCTCCTCCAATGGCTGTCGATATCTGCCGACAATTACTGACCGATTTACGTGCTGGCTGGAGGCCATCCCTATCCCCGACATTTCAGCCCAAACTGTGTCTGCAGTCTTCATTCAGACCTGGGTGTCCCGCTTTAGATGCCACTGCGATATCACTACAGATCGCGGATGCCAGTTCACCTCTGCCCTCTTCCGATCTCTGACAGCACCTGTGGCTCCAATTTCCACCATACCATCATCTACCACACTGCAGCTAATAACATGGTGAAGCAATTCCACCGCACACTTAAAGCCACACCTACATGTTATTATTTCAAATGGTCCACTGATCTATGCCTGGAACTTCTAGGCCTGCAGATCACACAAAAAACTGACATGGGAACTTCTGTCAGTGAAATGGTATACAGACTGCCACTCGCCACTCCCAGTGATATTTCTGAAGCATCTCCACTTCTTCCCGACAGCATGCTCCCAGGTTTCGTACAGCAGCTTCAAGGCTTCATGGCCCAGCAACGACCAACATCTCTGCAATGTCCTGGGGAGCACCACACCTTCATCTACCGTGACCTCACATCATGCTTCTGTTGGGTGCATACTGGCCAGCAACGCAGACATAGCCCTGCCACCACAGGTTCCCATCATTCCTGAAAGAATGCTTTCACTACTGCTGCTAACACCCACACTGTTGGAGCAGGGACACTATTTCACATGCATCTACTGCTGTGCAAAGGTGTTGCCCACGCACCCCTACTCACAAGAAACCACAGTACGAGCACAACAGCGACAACCCATGCATGCTCTCCAGGAAGCACCCTCAGTCAGCTCTAAACACCCCACTGCATGGTTGATACTGGTGTTTTCCTCTCAGAATGGGTGAACCATGCGGCAACTCCTTCCATTCACCTCCCCACTTGTAGCAGCAGACAATGGGGCAATGTTGACAGAAAACCAGCAATCAGCAAAGTGCCTACCAGCCAAGGTAGCACTGCATCTCCCCAGCAACCTCGCTGGTCACTTCCGCCTCAGGTATGACCAGACAGCCACATTTTCCAAGGGCCACACACACTAAACCGTCATTGAACTAGTATCTGCTCCTACTTCGACGAGGTAATATGTTCCCGGGCATGCTCTCGGCAGCTCATCATGTGCAATGCCATGTGGTTCACATTGTCAGCTGCCGCTCTTCACCAGAGTTAACACTGACAGAATGATTTTGCATCTGTGTCCAGTTTTTTTTTTTTTTTTTTTTTTTTTTTTTGCAGTCCGGTTAACGAGACAATTATTTTACAAATAATGAAGTATATCTTTCATAAATTGTTAGGCGCTATTACAAATTAAAAATTACAAGATATGGTAGAGGTGATATTACATTATAGAAGTTGTACATTAAGACTAACAACCTATGTTTCCCTGCTAAAATCAAGCATATGTTGCAGGTTTGGTAGTGTCTAAGTAATGACAATATGACCCTAAGATTACGACTAGGTAAAGTTTATATGCTAGTATTTTAATAAAAACCAATGTGTGGTAATTTTAAGATTAAGAGGAAACAGAACTCAACAAATATTGGTTTTACAGAGAAAGAAGTAGACATTGTAAATAAAAGGACTTAAATTTAATGTGTCAGAGGCTTCCTTTACCAGTATGCAGATTAGCCGGCTGTTTTTCAAGGAGTTCCTTGCGGAGTGGCCACGTACGTAAGAAACAGTATTCCGTTTGAGTCCATAGCACAGCACAGAACAGATATTTGAATGTCATGCAGGGGCAGCTGAATTTAGTGAAACTAAATTTCTAATTGTTGTTGTTAATAGGTCCCCTAACTCTGACTTTAGAGCATTTCTGCTCAAACTAGAGAGGGTTCTTGGTTCAATTTATAGAAAGTACCAGAAATTAGTTGACTTCAACATTAATTTTGTATGTGATTATGCAGGGGAGGGGGAAAAAAAAAGAGGATGTTGCTAGACCTCCTAAACTCATATGATCTGATACACATTGTTTTTTCTCCAACTAGGTTGCAGCACAGCCATGAACAATATTTTTATTCATTCTTCATTATTAGATGAGCATTCTGTTATTAAAAGGGTGAATGGCCTTTCAGACCATGATGGACAAATTTTAACACAAAAGGCTTTTGAACTCAAACAAATATTGCATATAATTACTAACTATGTAGGAAAGCCAATCCAACAGCAATAGTGTTTTTTTAGACCTCATTAAGGAACAAGAGTAGCAGGATGTTTATAGTGCCGGTAACACAGATGACAAATATAATGCTTTCCTTAACACATTCCTCATGCTCTTTGAGAGTTGCTTTCCATTAGAAAGTTCTAAATGGGGTACTAGCAGTAAAAGGCAGTCTTGGCGGCTGACTAGTGAGATAAGGATATTATGTAGAACAAAGTGGGAATTATATCAAAATGTTAGAAGTAGTCACAATCTAGCTACAGTAGCCCATTACAAACAGTATTGTAAGGTGCTAAAAATGTTATTAGGAAGGCAGAGAGTATGTGGTATGAAAGTAGAATAGCTATTTCACAGGATAAAATTAAAACCGTATGGTCAGTTGTAAAGGAAGTGTCTGGTCAGCAGCACAAGGTCAACAATATAAAATCAGTTCGTAGTAAAAATATTTCTCTTGCTGATAAGTCAGTTATATGCACAGTATTTAACAATCGTTTTCTGAGCATTGCTGGAGAATTAAATAGAAATCTAGTTTCTACAGGGAACATATAACTTTCCTGGCAAATGCCTTTCCGATATTGACGTCTGAAATACTCCTCTGTGATACTGACAAGGTGAGGGGGGGGATTCAGTCAATACTTAAATCACTGAAGACTAAGGACTCTCATGGATATGATGGGGTGCCTAGCAGAATTTTAAAGTACTGTGCTGCACGTGTTAGCCTTGTATTTAGCCATATATGTAATTTTTCCTTTAGGAATGGTCAGTTTACTGAATGATTAATGTACTCAGTAGTAAAGCCACTTTATAAAAAGGGAGATAATGATAATATAGGCAAGTTTAGACCTATTTCTAAGCCATCAGTGTTTGCTAAAGTTATTGAAAAGGCTATGTGTGTAAGGGTAATTGATCATTTCATATCACATAATTTGCTATCAAATTTACAGTTCGGCTTTAGAAGTCGTTTAACAACTGAAAATGCTATATTCTATTTTCTCTGTGAGGTAGTGGATGGGTTTAACAAAAGGTTTTGAATGCTAGGCATATTATTTGATTTAACTAAGGCGTCTGATTGTCTTGAACACAAAACATTGCTCCAGGAGTTGGACCATTACGGAATACAAGGAGTAGCTCACAATTGGTTCACCTCTTACTTTAGCAGACAGACAGCAAAAGGTAATTATTCGCAGAGTTGAGAACGGCTGTGATGTGGAGTCTGAGTGAGGTATGGTCAAGTTGGGGGTGCCCCAGGGATCAGTGGTTGGGGTCACTCCTGTTCCTTATTTATATAAATGATATGCCCTCTAGTATTATGAGTAACTAAAATATTTCTGTTTGCTGATGACACAAGCTTGGTAGTAAAGGAAGTTGTGTACAACATTCACTTGTTTTCAAATAGTGCAGTTCATGACTGAAGTTCATGGCTTGTGGAAAAAAAACTAATGCTAAATGTCAGTTAAGACTCCGTTTTTACAGTTTCTAACACAATTCAACAAAACCCAACATTTTAATTTCACAGAATGGGCATTTGATTTGTGAAACTGAACAGTTCAAATTTCTAGGTATTCAGATATAGTAAACTGTCATGGAAAGCCCACATTCAGGATATTGTTCAAAAAGATTTAATGCTGCCATTTTTACTATTCAAACGGTATCTTAAGTAAGTGATCGTTCGACACAAAAATTCATCTACTTTGCTTATTTTCATTCACTTATGTCATATGGTACCATATTTTGGGGTAACTCTTCAAATTCTGAAAGGATATTTTTGGCTCAGAAATGGGCAGTTCGGGCAATAAGTGGCGTAAGTTCACAAACCTCTTGTTGACCCCTGTTCACTAGTCTGGGTATTTTCACATTGCTCTCTCAATATATATTTTCTTTACTGTCGTTTCCTGTTAACAATATCAGCTTATTCCCGAGAATTAGCAGCTTTCACTCAATATTCAGCAGAAATCCAATCTACATTTGGATAACACATCCTTAATTCTCATGCAAAAAGGTGTGCAGTATACCGCTGCATCCATTTTCAATAAGCTACCACAAGAGTTAAAAAGCTTTAAAGTAATCCATGTACTTTCAAATTGAAACAGAAGAGTTTCCTCATAGGTCACTCCTCCTATCCTGTTGAGGAGTTCCTTGAAAACCTGAGCTAATTCTTATGTTATATTGTTGATTGCATTTACTTCAAACTTATGGCTTGACTTTTTTGGGTTCATAAACATTTTATTTTATCTGTTATTACTTTTATGTTCTAATTTCATGTACTACATGGTCCAGGACCTTTGAGATTTGCTCTTCAATTTGGTCCTACGAAACTAGACGTGTAAATAAATAAAGTGACAAGAGAGTACAATGCAACACTTAGTTGCTATAGTTCCATTAAAAATACTTGATAGTTGACACTTTATGCATTGGTGCTGGTTTCATCCTATCAGAGTGCTGAACATCACACCTGAACCGCTCGTTCTGCCACAAAAATTGTTCAGTTTCTTTCCAATTCTTGCCTAACTTCCTTTCTTTGTGTGTTTGGATCCTGAGTCATGGATCTTTTAACTTTTATTTCCTATTTCTTCACAAATGATTTCTGAGTCATCAGTCATCTGACTGGTTTGATGTGCCATGCAATGAATTCCTATGCTGTGCCAACCTCTTCATCTCAGAGTATCACTTGCAACCTATGTCCTCTATTATTTGCTGGATGTAGTCCAATCTCTGTCTTCCTCTGTAGTTTTTACCCTCGACAGTTACCTCTAGTACCATGGAAGTCATTCCCTGATGACAACAGATGTCCTACCATGCCGTCCCTTATTCTTGTCAATGTTCTCCATATATTCCTTTCCTCTCTGATTTGTGCAGAACCTCCTCATTCCTTACCTTATCAGTAAACCTATTTTTCAACATTCTTTTGTAGCACATCATCTCAAATGCTTATTCTCTTCTTTTCCAGTTTTCTCACAATACATGTTTCACTACCACACAATGCTGTGCTCCAGACACATATTCTCAGAAATTTCTTCCTCAAATTAAGGCCTAAATTTGACACTAGCAACTCCTCTTTGCCAGGAATGGCCTTTTTCCCAATGCTAGTCTGCTTTTTATGTCGTCCTTGCTCCATCCATCAGGGATTATTTTGCTGTCTAGGTAGCAGAACACCGTAACTTCATATACTTTGTGATCACCAATCCTCACTTTAAGTTTCTCCCGGCTCTCATTTCTGCTACTTCTCATTACTTTTGTCTTTCTTCAATTTATTCTCAACCAATATCCTGTAATCAGTAGACTGTTCATTGCATCTAGCAAATCCTATCATTCTTCTTCACTTTCATTCAGGTTAGCAATGTCATCAGCAAATCTTACTAATGATATTGTTTCAATGGGCAAAGGACTACATCCTGTCTTACACCCTTTTTTATTTCAAGCACTTCATCCTTGGTCTTACGTTCTTATTGTTCCTCCTTGCCTCTTGTACATATTGCAGTCTTTCCCTATAGCTTGCCACTGTTTTTCTCAGAACTGCGAACATCTTGCACCATTTGACGACATCTAATGCTTTTTTTCAGGTAAACAAATCCTATGAATGTATCTTGATTTTTCTTTAGTCTTGTTTCCATTATCAACTGCAATGTGAGAACTGTGTCTCTGGTGCCTGTAGCTTTCCCAAAGCAAAACTGATCATAATCTACAAGACACTCAATTTTATTTTGGATTCTTCTGGATAAGAGTCTTGTCAGCAACTTGGATGCATGAGCTGGTAAGCTGAATGTGGACCAATTCTTGTACTTGTCAGCTCTGCAATATCACAATTCTGTGGATGATGTTTCTCTGAAAGTCAGAGAGTTTATCACCATACTCATACATTCTACACACCAAAATGAATAGTTGTTTTGCTGAAATTTCCCCCAATGACTTTAGAAATTCTGATGGAATGTTATCTATCGAGTCTGCCTTATTCAATCTTAAGTCTTCCAAAACTCTTTTAAGTTCTGATTCCAATACTGGATCCCCTCTCAATTCTATATATATTCTAGTTTTTTCTTCTATTACGTCCTCAGATAAGTCTTCCCCCATGCAGAGGCTTTCGCTGTACTCGCCTTCACTGTACACTTTCCACCTATCAGCTCTCTCCTCTGCATTTAACAGTGGAATTCCCACTGCACTCTTAACATTATCACAATTGCTTTTAATTTCACAGGAGGTTGTTTTGACTTTTCTATATACTGAGTCAGTCCTTCCAACTATCATTTATTTTCCAATTTCTTATTTTTCATGCAGCCATTTAGCCTTAGCTTCCCTGCACTTCCTATTTGTTTCATTCCTAAGTGACTTGTATGTCTGTATTCCTGAATTTCCCTGAACATTTCTGTACTTCCTTCTTTCACTGATCAGCTGAAGTATTTCTTCCATTACTTATGGTTTCTTTTCACTTACTTTCCTGGTACTATTTTTTTTTCTTTCCAGCATCTGTGATAGCCCTTTTAGAGATGTCCATCCCTCCTCAACTGAACTGCTTACCGAGTTATTCGTTATCATAGTAACTACAGCCTAAGAGAACTTCATGCATCTCTCTTCATTCCTCCTCAATATTTTCGTATCCCACTTTACACGATTCTTCCTTGTTAGTCTCTTTAACTTCAGGGTACTCTTCATCACTACTAAATTGTGGTCTAAGTCTATATCTGCTCCTGGGTATGCCTTACAATCCAGCAAGATTTTGGAGTCTCTACCTACCCACGATGTAACATAACTGGAATCATCCTGTACCTACTGGTATTTTCCAAGCATATCTCCTCTTATTGTAATTCTTGAACATAGTATTTGCAATTACAAGCTGAAATTTATTACAGAACTCAATTAGTCATTCTCCTCTCTTGTTCCTTGCCTCAAACCCATAATCTCCAGTAACCTCTTCTCCTATTCCTTTCTCTACAAACGCATTCCAATCCCCGCCGACTATTAGATTTTTATCTACCTTTATGTACTGAATTATCTGTTCGGTATCTTCATATACTTTCTCTATCTCTTCATCTTTGGCTTGAGATGACGGCATATGTACCTGAACTACTGGTAACAAAATTGGTGTGGTGTCGATTCTCATGAGAACAACCCTATCATTGACTGTTCACAGTAACTCAGTCTCTAGCCTACCTCCATATTCATAATGAAATCTACTCTCATTATACCATTTTCTGCTGCTGTTGGTATTACCCCATTCTCATCTGACCGGAAATCTGTCTTCTTTCCTTTTCACTTCACTTCAGTTCACTGACTGTCACAACATCTGGACTGAGCCTTGGCATTTTCCTTTTCAGATTTCCTAGCTTCCCTATCACATTCAAACTTCTGTCAGTCCATGCCCTGACTCTCAGAATGTTATAACAACAGACCACATGTCCTGTGGATTCACATTATGGGTCTTTGATGCAGTAATTTCCATTGCCTTCTGCATCCTCATGCCATTGATCATTCTTCCGTCTTTACAGACAGTTTCCAACTCCAAGGGCAACGAGTGCCCTGAACTACTGTCTGTTCCTCTGACTTCTTAACAAAGCCATTGGCTGAATGGGGTCACTTCTTGTTCCAGAGGTCTTACGCCGTGAAAGCAGGTAATTTTTATTCCAACTTCAAGTGGTGGCAGGATTTGAACATGGAACCAAGGATGTTTTGATTGCTGATCACAGATGCTACCCATAGACCACATCACAGAGATCGACTTACATCCGGGAAGCATTCCACTACATTGTGTGAACTTGAATTTTGGAGGATGCAGTTCATTGTTACAGCTAGGTGACTATAGTTACTTGAGGGGTGGGGAGGGGCTGTGTCGGGAGGCGCTCGGTGGGAGGGCGGGGAGGCGCTTGGGGGGAGGGCGGGGAGGCGCTCGGTGGGAGGGCGGGGAGGTGCTCAAAGGTCGGGGAGGTCGGGGGTCGGGCAGGGGGAGGGGAGAGGAGAGCGGGGACGTGGGAGGACGGGCGAGGGGAGAGCTGGGAGGTAGGACGACGGGGGAGGGGAAGGGGATTTCATACTATCGTCATCTTTTACAACTGTTTATTATTGGTTGGTTGGTTTGGGGTATGAAGGGACCAAAGTACAAGGTCATCAGTCCCTTTTTCCTGATGCAAGCAAGGCTCAAGGTACAAAAACGCGCTAAGTACATTTGAGAAAGTAAAAGGGGGAAAGGATTGGGGAACCACACCTAAAAAGAAAATGACTGGAATGAACAAAAAGGGGGAAATTTGTCCACTGTCCAGTGAGATGTGGAGGTCAGTTACAAGTGAGCCACAGTGACACCGAAGAGGGTCCTCACTAAGGAAGACGGCCAATGTGGAGCCGCCAGACAACCATACAGTTCCTGCAAGAAGCCTGCATCCAGGACAAACACATTCGTAGTCTCCTTAATGGGACGCTGTGCATTGTGCGTACTGAGATTAATCCATTCCGTCTCTCAAAGATGAAAAACCTTGTGGCGTAATAATGATCGCAGTTTAGTTATGGGGATGCCGATCTCTAGAAGCAGTTTCCGTGTAGACTCTGGGTAACACTGGTCGATAGCTTGTAGCTGCTCAAGGAGTCAGTACAGAGAAGAAATGACTCGCCAGGGCATGAGCGGATGGGCTCAAGAGCACAAGAAATGGTCACCAGCTCTGCAGTGAAAACACTTGCAGACATCTGGCAGGGAGTGCTGTTCAATATGCCCTCCATGGACATATGCAAAGCAAACGTGAGATCGAGCAGTCAGTGTAAACCACTTCATGCCCATGGTACAAGTGAAGAATCGAGAACAAGGGCTCTGTAGAGCTGCAGCAACATAGAGCGATCTGCACCCCAGTTGGTGTTGCTCAGGCAGCGGGGGGCATTGAGGTGCTGCCAGCACTTCCACTTCAGCTGACGAAGATGAGGAAGCCATGACAATTGGGCGTCGAAAACCAGTCTAAGGATCGATATGTCTCCACTACAGTGAATGGATCGTCATTAAGTTGAAGTTCTGGTTACGGATGAACAGTACAATGCCGAGGGAAGTGCACGATACACGACTTTGCGGCTGAAAACTGGAAGCTGCGGGCTAGAGCCCATAACTGTGCCTTGTGGATGGCTTCCTGCAGATGCCACTCAGCTACACCAGTACTGGAAGAGCAGTATGAAATATTGAAGTCATCTGCATACAGAGAAGGTGAGACAGACAGCCCGACAGCTGCTGCTAGACTGTTAATGGCCACTAAAAATAGCGATTCATGCAATACACAGCCCTGCATGACCCCATTCTCCTGGATATGGGGTGAGCTATGGGAGGCACCAACTTGCAGAAGGAAAGCACAGAGCGATAAGAAATTTTCGATAAAAGTCTGGAGCGGGCCCCGGAGACCTCACTCATATAATGTCGCCAGGTCGTGTCTTAAGATTTTCGTAAATAATGAAAGACGGCAACCAGAAGTTGGCGTCTGGAAAAGGCTGTTTGGATGGCAGACTCGAGGGAAACTAAATTATCAGTGGTAGAGCGACCTTGGTGTAAACTGCGCTGCCATGGAGCCAGTAGGTCACTTGATTACAGGACCCAACACAACCGTCGACTTATCATACGTTCTAACAGCTTACAAAGAATGTTGGTGAGGCTGATGGACCAATAACAATCCACATCAAGAGGGTATTTGCCAGGTTTGAGCACTGGAATGATGGTGATAGCCCCCCATTGCAGTAGAAAGACTTCAACGCACCAGATCCGGTTGAACATGATGAGGAGATGTCGCTTGAAGTCGCACAAGATATGTTTGAACATCTGACTATGGATCCGATCTGGCCCAGGAGCTTTGTTGAGGCAATGTGCAAGGGCACTGAGGAGCTCCCACTCTGTCTGTAAATGGTGCATTATAGAGTTCACTGTGATGTTCAGCAAATGAGAGGGCTTTCCTTTCCATCCGCCATTTGAGGGTGCTATAGGCTGGGCGATAATTCCCCATTGCGGAGGTTCGAGCATAGTGCTCAGCAAAGTGCTCGGCAATTGCGTTTGTGTCGGTAGATAATACGCCATCGATGTTAATGCCAGTGAGACCTGTCGGGGTCTGGTACCCACAAACACGTCCGATTTCCTACAAGACTTGGAAAGGCGACATATGGCACCCAATCGTCGAGATATACCGTCCCCAACATTCCTGTTTCCATCTTTTTATAAGCTGACTAACCTGGGCACTGAACCATTTAACAGCTATTAGGTGCTCCAGAGAAGGTGGCTGTAGAGCTTACAGACACTCTTTAATAGCCTCAGCAATTTCCGGTGACCACCAAGGTACCGACTTTCGCCAGGGAGAGGGGGGGGGGGGGGGGGGGGGGTACCCTAAACAACAAGGGATCATGTTTTCTGACACAGAAATGATCATTCTAGTGACCTGCTCAACCACCACATTGGTGGTACCATGTGGGGGAGATTCAACGGTGACAACAGAGGTGAAAGCTTCCCAGTCTGCCTACCCATCTGGGTAGGTGTCCAGGGGAATGGCACTGGGGGAAAGTTGTCACTATTACACAGGTCATTGGGGGCTCTCCAGTGGACAGATGGGACAAGTTCCGGGCTGCAGAGGGATAAAACAATGGCCGATTAAGTGCCATGAGCCACACTGAAATTTGTGGGGGGACCCAGTATTTAAGAGGCAGAGGTTGAGTTTAGACAGGAAAGTTTCGACATCTCTACCTAGGCCAGTAAGCAAGTTGCCACCCCACAAGGGGTTATGGGTGTTAAAATCTCCCAAATGTAGGAAAGGTTTAGGAAGTTGTTGAATCAGTGCAGACAATGCGTTCAGGGATACTGCACCATCTGCAGGAAGTTGTACGTAGCAGACAGTTATTTCCTGCACCATCCTTATCCTGACAGCCACAGCTTGAAGAGGCGGTTTGAAGGGGCACAGGTTCACTGCATACTGAGTCAGCACATAGACACTAACTCCACCTGACACTCTATTATAGTCGCAACGGTTCTTGTAATATCCCCTATAGCCATGGAGGACAGGTGTCCACTATTGGCGGGAACCAGATTTCCTGGTGGGCAATGCAGAAAGCAGGTGCAAAGCTTAACATTTGCCGTAGCTCAGCAAAGTGGTGGAAAAAACCACCTCAACTCCACTGGAGGATGATGTTATCATGAGGCTGGGAAGGCGTGAAGCACGCAAAGAGACAGGCTACACCTCAGAGTCACCTGCCGCCACCAAGTGAGAATGTGTATTCTTTCTTATTGTGGATGAGGCATCAGTGAGATCCAAGTCCTCAGGGGATACTAATATAACCACCTTGTCCTCAGATGCAGAACTGGCAGGGAGTGGTGGTCTTGGGGCCCATGGAGGGTCCTTTTGCTTGGCAGACTACTACTTTGTTTGCTTGCCCTCTCGCTTCCCTTTAGGGGCTTGCTGGGAGGACATCTCTCCATAGTAGCTTCAGTCATGGAGGAATACCATGAAGTTCTTAGTACAGCAGCTATTGGCTCCTTTAGCCACTGGTGAGTGTCCACTGTGGCATTAGTGGAGACCTTGGAGAGAGGGTCCCAAGGGACTCCTTCTGCATGAGAGGAGCCAGAGGAGGCTTTTGCTTCTCCAACTGTGGGAAGGGGACCTTGCTCCCAAAGTGGGTACTTTGGGAGCAACAGAAGGATATTTGCCCCCTACCGCCAAGAGGGCAGATGTATTCTGGCAGCCTGGAGGGCTCACTGTTCATGGCACAGTGTGTGGTACGACTGGTACTTTGACAGCGATGGTAATGTACCTGCAGCATATGTGGACATCAACCGAACGGGATGTAATTGTTCAAATTTATGTTTAGCCTCTTGGTAAGTCAACCAATCCAGAGTCTTATACTCCATGATTTTCCACGCCTTTTGGAGTACTGTGCTGTCTGGCGAGCAGGGGAAATGCTGCTCTCCACAGTTAGTACAAGTGTGAGGAGGTGCACATGGAGTATCTGGATGCAGTGGACGTCCGCAGTCTCAACATGTGGTGCTGGAAGTACAGTGGGAAGATGTGCCCAAATTTCCACCACTTAAAGCACTGCATAAAGGGAGGGTCATACAGCTTAATGTCACAGCAGTAAACCGTCACCTTGACCTTTTCAGACAATGAATCACTCTCAAAGGCCAAGATGAAGGCACTGGTAGCAAACCTGTTGTCTTTGGATCCCCTGTAAACGCACTGGATGAAATGAACACCCTGCCGTTCTAGATTGGCATGGAGCTTGTCGTCAGACTGCAAGAGGTTGTGATGGAAAATAATCCCATGGACCATGTTGAGACTTATATGGGGGGTGACGGAAACAGCAATATCACCCAGCCAGTTACAAGCGAGTAACACCTGGAATTGGGCTGGGGATGCTGTCACTTCCCAAACTCATCCACAAGATGTTCAATGAAAAATTCAGGCTTCATAGGTAGAAAGGAGTCCCTGTCCATCCTGCTACAGATTGAATAACGAGGCGAATACGGCTCTCTTCCTTCTGTAGCCTTACGTTCCTCCCATGGTGTATTGAGGGAGGGAAACAATTTAGGGTCACACCGGTCAGCATTGTACTTGATCTTCCCCTTCTTAGAGAGTGCTGGAACCGTATAGTCACCAGCAAGAGATGACTTAGCCCACTTCATTGCAGGTCATCCACCCTGATGCCACCCACTCCAATCAGGGGTGCCCCCAGCCACAGCAAAGGCCACCTGGCATGATAGCCATTGCCAGGAGTGCTGATGCCCCAGGACGACAGGCATCTCCTCCTTGGCATATGTGTGGAGTTTACAGCTCAGGCATCAGCAGTGCGATCCCTGTGTTGTCAGGGGGCTACCACCAAATGGGTATATGACAGCCTCACCACAATGGACTGGCTACGGTGCTGGATATTTCGTGCAGAGAAATCCAATATTGTCTTGGGGGGCGGAAGAAGACAGGAGACAACAGAAGAAGATGACATATCCCAGGAAGTGTCCTCACCCAAATAGTTGAACTGCAGGTGGAGGTACAAAGCCATGACAAGAGGTTCAGGAGATCAAATCCAAGTGCACTATGGATAATTCATGCACCACCTAAGGCGTCGTTTCCCCATGTGACCCGCACTTCTGTAGAATTTCGAAAGTGGTAGGTCAAATCATGGGACCTGAATTTATAGGGCCGAGAAGTATTTTAGTTGCCTCTTATGACAAGCAGTAATACCCCACGCCTATTCTAACTCCCGGACCTGCAGGGGGGAGTTTGTTATTGTTTTAGTGGGTAACATGATCAGTGAGTTATTGCATATATTGACCTAGTCATTCATTACTTTATTGCTCATTGCAAGGGCTCTTTGTACTGGCAGTTTTCCCGTAATGTCTGGAGGTCTTCTGTTGTAACTGTTCACACTAATAATTTTCATGTCCTCTGTCATGTAGGATGGTTTATGTCCATGTTTTATCAGGTGTTCAGAATAGGTACAATGGGTATTTTCATATTTCCTGCTTCTTATAAGCCTAGATTTGAAATTTCTAGGTTTCACTGTCAGACACACTGGTTCGTGTTCTTGACATTCTAACCAGTATATACCAGCTCCTTGGTTTTTGTCTTGTTTTTCTATAGCTGGTCGTTAATGTGACTGGAGTATGTTTCTTGCACTGAGTGTGTAATCATTGTCTCTTCACTGTATTATCTGTTTTGTGTGTTGATTTGTGTTTGTATGTTAGGTGTACCATTTCTTTCTGATAGTCATGTCATGAGAGCTACTGTTTTATGGCTGTGTTTGACTCTAGTTTCTATATTGTTTGTAGGTATTTGTGGCTTGTGTTCTCTGCTTGTTTTCATTTTTTTGTTGTGTTTTGATTTTGTTGTCAAGTCTGTATGATATGGGTGTTATAACCACAGCAGTATTGTTTTCAATTATTTTTTGTAGTTTTTTCTGCTGAGAGGGATGTTATTCATTCTATGCATGATGTGTCTTGGAGCTACTAATTTTTAATTTTATATATGGTTGTATGTAGCATGTATAATTGTGACATTTGCTTTTGGTTTTTTGAGGATGTCAAAGAGTAGTTATGGCTGACTTTTTATAGTTATATCCAAGAACTGTATTTGGTTTTGTGTTCAGGGTGTCTACGTGGACAAGAAAAAAATATTCCCGGATTTTTCCCGGGTTTCCCAGTTAAAAACACAATTTCTCCCGGATCAAATTACGTATAAAGCGGGTGAAAATACATCCGTGTTAAATAACAGTATACTTTCCCTCGGAGCCGTAAAACCTATCAGTCCTTTGAATCGTAAAGGTCTTATACCGGCACAGAACGTCCCAGCACTTTAGGAAACGAATCCCAGGAAAAACAGTGCGTTTGGAAAGTTGTTTGGTGCGAGACAATATACACAGAGTTTATTTTCGTATTTCGAAAGTATATACACAAATTCCACAAATTACAGCACAGTAGCTTCCGAAACTCTAAAATAGAGATTGCATTGAGCGATGCGCTTTTGTCAGCCAGTCATAGCTCATGTCACGTGATCTCGCTAGCGAATGACGGCAGTTATTCAGAGCACGAGGCCTACGAGAAAGACAGCCCGTGGCGCATACATTACGAAGATAGGCCGAGCTCACTCAACTCAGCAAAGTGTGTTTCTACACCAGTTAACTCATAAGTAGAAGTGTATGTATGAACGAGAATTGCATCATCTATTGGCATCCACTGTTATTAGTCCTACAATGATAGGAAGACCGTAGGCCTACTAACAGGCTCTAATTTGGCAATTAAATTCATGCCAAAATGATTATCAGTTGCATAGAAAAGTCGAAGTGTTCTGGCATGAAGAGACTTGTGACATTGCTCAGTAACATATTATGCACATTTTTTTGAAGGTCAATTACACTTTTTGCCATCGATTGCATAATTTTTTATCTACGAAAGAACAACATTAAATATGAAAACTAACTTGAAGCTTGGCCTTTTTTAGCGCGTGTTACACGTTAAGTCATATCAAATACAAATGTGCCGGTAAAATTTTAAATAGTGGCATAAATGACTTATCTTCTGGGCCCAACATTTTTCAAATGGCTGATCCTCAAAGTGTTACATTTTGAATGAGAGTTATAACGCCCTGTGATTTAAGAAATTCACTGCACATTCTCACACGTAACATAAATCATCTTGCGTCGAAATTTACTTTGAAAGTAACTCATCTCAAGCCACTATTCGTAATATTTTCTGGTGATCTGTTAGAAATATAAACAATTGTGACGTCACGCACACTGAATGCACATTAGTTGTTACGGACGTACTGCGTAATCTCCGACCTAAAGCCTTTGACACTTTTCGGTGTCGGCAAACTGGTCTGTGCATTGTGTAAATTACCCATTTTCTATGCAACTAAACTTTTATTTTGGTGTTATTTTCTGATTTATGTTTCATTGCTGTAGTATTATTCAGCAGTAGTGGAATAAAGTTCTTTGTCAGCGTATCAGATCTTACACGTCAAACCAACAAAACTAACTGAAATCTAAAACAATGAAAAATCCCGGAATTCTAAAAAATTCCTGGGTTTTTTTCCGGATTTGTCCCGGATGAAAAAATTCCCGGGTTTTTCCCAGATCTCCCGGGCCGTATACACCCTGGTGTTTCTTTTTCCACTGTGAACCGAATGTTTTTATTATACTGTTTATGTATTTATCTGTTTTCTCCATTGGTTCATCTACCATATAGATTATACCATCCACAAATACGTGCCACCTGGAGTATGCAGACCAAGCGAAACATCTCCAAGATGACAAAATTAAATTAACATCGGGAAGTGTAGATAATGCCAAATGATAATTTAACCACATGAAACTTGTGCTGAAAAAGTATTTTTAACCTGAAAAATAAAAGTGTAGCTAGTAAATGCAATATAGTAACATATTTGTAATGACTATATAACACATTACATAAATAAAACACATGTATTAAAGGTCATGGATGATGCTTCACAAATAAATGAGGAATGGGTATGGCAAAAACCAAACTGCCTTGCATTTAGTTGCAAAGATGGATTACACCTACATGAATGTGTCAGTGATTTGATAGTCCTGTTTGATGGCTCCCAGCATGAAGTAGAGTTTGTGCAAAATGATCTTAATAGCCTCTGCCATAAAATATAGTTTAACAAAGAGGCTGAAGTGCACAAAACCATTAACTTCTGTGTCTTCAAATTTAGAAATACCAGTAACAGATGTTCACACACCCAATATCCTAAAAAACCAACAACTAGTGATCAAGGGAGACCACTCACTGAAGTAGAAGTGCTGAGTTATCAATAGGCAAACATAAAAGAAGGACAGCTTTCTAGCTTTTGGAGCTATCCTTTGGTGAGCTACACACACACACACACACACACACACACACACACACACACACACACCT
Organism: Schistocerca americana; assembly: GCF_021461395.2. NCBI lineage: Eukaryota > Metazoa > Arthropoda > Insecta > Orthoptera > Acrididae > Schistocerca > Schistocerca americana. The sequence continues at coordinate 259,504,105 of NC_060120.1, forward strand.
GTGCCTATATTTGATGCCAGCTAGACTGACAGTGCCAATGCTATTTTGCAGCTGGTGGACTGGTTGTGGTGTTGGTAGTATCAACAGAACAGTTGCAGTCTGGCTGGATCGACCAGAGATAGCTGTCAGGTGTGTGCATGTTGTGCCTGCTTGGGTGAATGCGAGTTTTACTGGAGAAGGCTTCGGCCGAAATCTGTGTGTGCAACAGTCTTTTCGTTGTGCCTGTCTGCAATTCAACGTGTCATCTCTAAGGCGAGTGGCAATCTATCATTTATAATTGATAGTAACATTTATCAGTTTTTCTACAGGATATAACTGTGTCCACAGGCCAATCCTGTGGAAGACAGTGAGAATCTTACAATCAATGCAGTCAACATCTGTATTAAAATCAATGCTCAGAAGGTATAAGCGATAGCGCTTTTCCAAAGAATTGGTAGATGAACCCACTGTTACTTGGGGATTTTAGACATCGGCATAAAAAGTCACACTGGTTACGTGAATGAATCATTTGGGTGTTGTGGATAACTTATTTTTATGCAAGCCAACTGTGATTATTGTGCCTGCACGACTTGAGTTTATGTGGTGTGTGGGACACAAGGTACACTTAATACAATACATATCTGAATTCAGACTGCTGAGAACTATTTTGTGGCACGACACAATACTGCAGAGCAGGCTTTAATATCCCACGTACCATCACGTTTTCAGTTATAAAGTTCCATTACGCTGCTTTTAACACCAGTATATTTTCTTTTGTGCCCGTTTGCTATGAGAATGCTTAGCACCGACAAAACTGCAATCACATTAGCTATTTTAACAGCTACATGTAGAATGACTGCTTTCAATAATTGCATTAAGGCTGCAGACACCGTGATCATAGAAAGTCTAACATCAATGAAAAAAAAAGAAGGCAAAATAATTTCTATGGCCAGGGCAGGTGGCTCATATGCCCAGACACTTTGATACAACACTGCAATGGTAGGAAGGCCCACGCAAATATACATGCTTGGAAGCCTCTGGAAGAGAGGAGAAGATGAGACGGTTATTTACTTTGTGTATGAGATAGTACACCACATTAATTAATTAAATGTGAATAGTCTGGTACAGTACATAAAATGTAGAGGTCATATAAAAAGAAAAAAAGGATTAAAATACAAAAACAATAAAATGTATAGCAATAAAACAGCTGAAAGTCCATATTGATGATATACTCTAACATGTTTTCTGTAGCATGTTGAAATTCAGAGCAGTTACCATTAGGTAATCCTCAACTATACAGTTAACAGTTTGCCCAGCAGCACCACAATCTCACTTGGGAGAAACTACTTTCTGCTATATTTGTAAAGAGTCAGCCCATCAACCACAGTTAGTTTGAACACTGTTTAGGGCATAACAGATTATGTGAATCTTGTCAAATTCGGTGGTGAGTGAAGGCATATTACGAAAGGCAGGGTGTGCTTGTTTGGTCCACTTCTTTTTCTAGCGATCAATTAGGGTGACTCTACAGCCACACAGATACTCTGCAAGCTACCATAGAGTATGTGGCGGAGGGTACCATGTACCACTACTAGTCATTCCCTCCTCTGTTCCACTTACAAGTAGAGAAAGGGAGAAATGATTGTTTATTTGCTTCCAAATGAGCCCTAATTTCTTTAATGTTATCTTCATGTTCCTTATGGGCAATATATGTTGGCAGCAGTAGAATCTTTCGGCAGTCAGCTTCAAATGATAGTTCTATGAATTTTCTCAATAGTGATCCCCGTAAATAACACCGCCTTCCCTCCAGGGATTCCCATTTGAGTTCCTGACGCATCTCCGCAACATTTACATGTTGTACGAACCAATAACAAATCTAGCACCCCGCCTCTGAATGCTTTGATGTATTCCATAAATCTGACCTGGTACGGATCCCCAACACTTGGGCAGTACTCAAGAGCAGGTCGCACCGATGTCCTATATGCTGTCTCCTTTATGTATGGACCACACTTTTCTAAAATTCTTCAATAAACCCAAGTCGATCATTCGCTTTCCCCAATACGGTTCTCACACACTCATTCTACTTCCTATCACTTTGCAACACACTGCCCAGATATTTAAACGACTTTACTTTTCATTCAGAATGGTTAAGGGCGGATCTCTAGAACAAAGTCTGGTTCTCTCCCTTTTGGGACTGTGTTGGTGGATTTGTAGAAGAGGGTTGGTTCTTTACTTTTTGATGTCTCTAATGAGCACCTTTTCTCGTTGCAGGTAGGGAGAAGCTATATCTCAGAGTGCAGGCAACCAATAGGATGGGGTCACCTCTATTGTGACTGTCATGAGGCACGTAGTTTATTTAGTTGAACTCTATGAGACTAGTGTTAAAATGCTGAAGAATATTCAGCTATCTGACAGACTAGACATGAAGCTGAAGTCAGTAACATGCCACCTGAAGGGTTCTATGAAGTGCTGTCAGGTTTCTGCCTGATATTGTTGCGAGTTCTAAGTTTGACAGGGCCCAATCATCAGCATATCCCAACTTCCGTAAGGTGGTTTCGGGCATCTTTGCTACCCTCTCCCCGATGCTATTCAATCTGTATATTGAGCAAGCAGTAAAGGAAACAAAAGAAAAATTCGGAGTAGGTATTAAAATCCATGGAGAAGAAATAAAAACTTTGAGGTTCGCCGATGACATTGTAATTCTGTCAGAGACTGCAAAGGACTTGGAAGAGCAGTTGAATGGAATGGATAGTGTCTTGAGAGGAGGATATAAGGTTTTTTTTTTTTTTTTTTTTGTGGTTTTAGGGCACATAACTACAATGGTCATTAGCGCCCAGACTAAGTTAGGATTGCACCGCGAGGCACAAGGTTAAAACAGCAACTAAAAGAGGCAATACTATAAAAGACAGACAGGCAGAGGATTTAAAAAAAAAAAAAAAACGCATAATCAAATGTCCTCAGACAGGTTTGTCAAGTTGATAAAACGAAGAACGCGAGCAGCTGCTCCTGGGTCATCCGCTAAAATGGCATCCAGAGTACATGGCAGGACAAGATCAAGACGCAGTGTATTAAAATCCGGACAGGACGTTAAAATGTGGCGGACCGTCAGCAATTGCCCACATGGGCAGAACGGCGTCGGCGCAGCCGTCAGCAGATGGCGATGGCTGAACCGGCAGTGTGCAATTCGTAACCGGGCCAAAACGACCTCCTCCCGCCGAGAAGGGCGTGAGGAGGACATCCAAGCTGCGGGAAGAGGTTTCAAGGCACGAAGTGCAGCCCAATCGGCATGCCACAGCGATAAAATGCGCCGACAAATGACCCTGCTACAATCTGATGAAGGGACACAACAAGAAGCTGTCCGAGGCTGGAGGACCGCAGCCTTGGCCGCGGCATCTGCAGCTTCGTTCCCAGGGATATCAACATGGCCAGGAACCCACATAAAGCTAACCGGAGAACCGTCGTCCACCAGCTGCTGAAGAGAGCGTTGGATCCGGTGCACGAAAGGGTGAACCGGATACGGACCACTGAGGCTCTGGATGGCACTCAGGGAATTGGAGCAGATGACATAAGCAGAATGTCGGTGGTGGCAGATGTAAAGAACAGCCTGGTAGAGGGCAAAGAGCTCAGCTGTGAAGACTGAACAATGGCCATGGAGCCGGTATTTGAAACTTTGTACCCCGACAATAAAAGAACACCCGACACCGTCATTGGTCTTAGAGCCATCTGTATAAATGAAGGTCATATTAATGAACTTCGAACGAAGTTCGACAAAACAGGAGTGGTATACTGAACCCGGGGTAACCTCCTTTGGGAGCGAGCTGAGGTCAAGGTGAACACAAACCTGAGCCTGGAGCCAAGGTGACATGTGGCTCTCGCCCACTCTAAAGGTTGCAGGGAGTGAAAAATCAAGGTGTTGAAGGAGGCGACGAAAGCGAACTCCAGGGGGTAGCAGGGCAGAGACATACAACCCGTATTGACGGTCAAGAGAGTCGTCATAAAAGGAATGATAAGACGGGTGGTCGGGCATTAACAGTAGCCGACATGCATACCGACAAAGCAGTATATCGCGCCGGTAGGTGAGTGGCAATTCACCAGCTTCAGCATGAAGACTCTCGACGGAACTAGTATAAAACGCTCCGATCCCAAGACGTAAACACCGATGTTGTATGGAGTTGAGGCGGCGTAAGGTGGACGCCTGTGCAGAGGAGTATACGAAGCTCCCATAATCCAGCTTGTAGCGGACGATCGATCGATATAGGCGAAGTAGGATGGTTCGATCCACTCCCTACGACATACCACTGAGAACACGGAGGACATTTAGAGAACGGGCACAAGGGGCAGCCAAATATGACAGATGTGGAGACCAGCTAAGTTTCCTGTCAAATGTAAGACCTAAAAATTTTGTTGTCTCCACGAATGGGAGAGCAACGGGACCGAGTCTTAAGAACGGTGAGAGAAACTCTTTGTAGCGCCAGAAGTTAATACAGACCGTCTTCTCGGCAGAAGAACAGAAGCCATTGGCGACACTCCAGGAGTAAAGACGGTCAAGAGAACGCTGAAGACAGCGCTCCAGGAAACATGTACGCTGCGTGCTGCAATAGATGGTAAAATCGTCCACGAAAAGGGAGCCTGATATATCAGCTGGGAGGCAATCCATTATTGGATTGATCGCTATGGTGAAGATAGCGACGCTCAAAACTGAGCCCTGTGGCACCCCATTCTCCTGGCGAAAGGTGTCTGACAGGACAGAACCCACACGTACCCTGAACTGTCGATCCATTAAAAATGAATGAATAAAGAGAGGGAGGCGACCGCAAAGGCCCTATGTATGCATGGTGCGGAGAATGCCCGCCCTCCAACAGGTGTAGTAAGCCTTCTCCAAATCAAAGAACACAGCCGCGGGCGGGCGCTTCGGCAAGAAGTTATTCATAATGAAGGTCGACAAGGTAACCAGATGGACAACAGCAGAGCGGTGCCTACGAAATCCATATTGTACGTTGGTAAGTAGGCGTCGAGATTCGAGCAGCCAAACCAAACGAGAGTTAACCATTCGCTCCATCACCTTACAGACACAGCTGGTAAGCGAGATGGGTCGATAACTGGAAGGCAAGTGCTTGTCGTTCCCCGGCTTAGGAATCGGTACAACAATAGACTTGCGCCAGCATGCGGGAACATGTCCCTCAATCCAGATGCGATTATAAGTACGAAGAAGGAAACCTTTACCCGCAGGAGAAAGGTTCTTCAGCATCTGAACATGAATAGAATCAGGCCCTGGAACGAAGCACCGTGACCGGGCAAGTGCATTTTCGAGTTCCCGCATGGTGAATGGGGCATTATAACTTTCACGATTTGAGGGGCGGAAGTCAGGTGGCCTAGCCTCCTCTGCCTGTTTACAGGGGAGGAAGGCAGGGTGGTAATGAGTGGAGCTCGAAACCTCTGTGAAAAAGTGGCCGAAGGCATTGGAGACATCCTCAGGGGCCACAAGGACGTCATTCGCTACCATCAAGCCAGAAACTGGTGAGTGGACCTTAGTGTCAGATAGCTGGCGCAGGCAACCCCCAGACAACTGAAGAAGGAGTAAAACTGTTGAAGGTGCTTGTGAAAGCAGCCCAGCTGGCTTTCTTGCTTTCTTTAATAATGCGACGACACTGAGCACGTAATCGTTTATAATTGATACAATTCGCTACTGTAGGGTGGCGTTTAAAGGGGTGTAAAGCACGTTGATGAGCACGTAAAGCGTCTCTACATGCTGCGGTCCACCAGGGGACCGGTACACGACGTGGAGAAGAAGTAGTGTGAGGGATGGAATATTCAGCAGCAGTGAGAATGACATCCATGAGGTGTGCAACCTGACTATCACAGCTTGTGAAGATTTGATCCTGAAAGGTCGCCCTGGAAGAGAAGAGCCCCCAGTCTGCTTTGGAGATGTTCCAACTAGTTGAGCACGGAGAGGGGGTATGATGCAGGAGATGGATAACACACGGGAAGTGGTCGTTCGAATATGTAACAGAAAGTGCATACCACTCAAACCGGCGTGCAAGTTGGGTAGTACATATAGAGAGGTCTAAATGGGAATAGGTGTGAGATGTGTCCGAAAGAAAAGTAGGGGCACCAGTATTTAGGCAGACAAGATTGAGCTGGTTGAAAAGGTCTGCTAACAGGGAGCCCCTCAAGCAGGGTGCTGGAGAGCCCCAAAGGGGATGGTGGGCATTGAAGTCTCCAGTTAACAACAATGGTGCAGGTAGCTGAGCAACAATTTGCATCATGTCTGTCCTGGTAACGGCAGATGACGATGGAGTGTAAACGGTACAAATGGAAAATGTAAAAGGGGGGAGAGTAGTTCGGACGGCAATTGCCTGCAGGCCGGTGTGCAATGTGATGGGATCGTAGTAAATATCATCCCGGACCAGCAACATAACCCCTCCATGAGCCGGAATACCTGCCACAGGGGATACGTCAAAACGCACAGAGGTGTAGTGTGCCAAGGCAATTTGATCGCATGGGTGTAGCTTCGTTTCCTGGAGGGCTATGACGAGCAGACGGTGCAAGCAGAGCAGCAACTTTAAGTGCTCTCGGTTGAAGCGAATGCTGCGAATATTCCAGTGAATAAGTGCCATCGTGAGAAGAAAACGAAGATGCAAGAAGGGGTCACCTCGAAGGCCGCTGAGGGCCTGGCTTTGAGCGAGCACTGCCGCCGCTATCAGTACGCGGAGAATCATCGTCCATTGGTTCAATAGGTTCATCGGCCATCTTGTTAAGATGGCTGGGAGGGGGAGCTTCCTCCGCCGGTGAACGGCCAGATGTTCGGCTACCAGCGGTGCGGCCAGGCGAAACAGATGACAGCCTGGGGCGGCAACCGCTGGGTGGCGCAGGAGAACAAATGCCCCGTGGCGGAGAAGGAGAACTGTGCTTCCTATGAGCCTTCTTGGAAGGTCATTTAGTGGAAGCACTGGTCAATGGCTGGGAGTTTGAGGTACGTAGGAAGTCTGCACGGGACAGTTCCTTCTTGAAGGCCCGTGCGTCTGACTTCTGGGTCTTTGTCTTGGCAGAAGCTTACGAAGGTGCTTGTGTCTGAGGGGTGACGGGAGGAAGAGGAGACGTCGACTGGGCGATCTTAGCACTGGCCAAACGGACGACCGTAGTGCTGAAGGTCAGATCGCATGTCTGCGTTGCCAACTCCCCGGTAGTCCGAGGAGAGGCGAGGACAGTACTGTATTTCCCCGCTGGGAGTAGCGTGGGCTTCCTACTAGCAAGCAGCCGAGGTGGACGCTTTCTCTTTGACCCGAATTTCCTGTATACAGCGTTCTTCCTTGTAGATGGGACAGTCGCGGGAGGATGCTGCATGGTCAACCTGACAGTTCACACAACGAGGAGACGGAGGTGGACAGTCACCCTCATGGGCATCCCTGCCACAAGTGACACATGTAGGCGCATTAGAACAAGACTGGCGAGTGTGATTAAAACGCTGACACTGGTAGCAGCGCGTAGGTGTCGGGACATAGGGGCGAACAGAAATAGCTTCGTAGCCCGCTTTGATGCGCGACGGCAGCTGAACACTATCAAAGGTCAAGAAAAGTGTCCGGGTCGGTACAAGGTCATTGTTGACCTTTTTCATGACCCTATGGACAGCCGTCACGCCCTGCTCAGCGAGGAAAGACTGAATCTCCTCGTCAGTCAATGCATCGAGTGATCTTGTATATACCACACCACGAGATGAATTCAAAGTGCGGGGAGCCTCCACCCGGACAGGGAACGTGTACAGGAGTGTGCCCCGAAGCAGTTTTTGTGCCTGAACGGCATTCTCAGTTTCTAGTAACAAGGTAACGTTACGCAACCTGGTACAAGACTTGACAGATCCGGCTATGGCATCTACGACCTTCTGGATAACGAAAGGGTTGACAGGAAAAATCCTTTCCGTCCTCAGATCGAGAAACTACGAGGAACTGTGGGGCAGGCGGTAGTACTTTTGTCACTGGTGGCTGGTCAAGTTTCCGTTTTTGGGCATAAGTCGAGAGAGAAGAAGAGAAATCCATTGCGGAGGAATCCCCCATGATTACCAGCGTCTCCAATGGCGCGCTCCTTCCTTGTGGGGACCCTCTCAGAGGGCACTCCCGCCTTAGGTTAATGTTTACACCTCAGGTCACACCTCCTGAGAAACGGACGGAGGGACCAATCGACATGGTCGGAGGGTGTCAGCTCAGGCAATCACTCTTCCCTGGGCCTGGCCTTTACCATGGGGTACGTGCGTGCCTTACTTGTCTAACCAGGGCGGGAAATTACGCGTTAGACCGTCACCAGCTACGCGTGCGAACGTGTGGGTCGGCCTTCAGGCACGCACATGGAAGAAGGAAGAAGAGGAAAAAGAAGGGAGAGAAATGACAGACTGTCTCAAACGCCGAGGCAGAGAGCAGAGAAGGCAAGGAGAAGGAGGAGGCGGCAAGGAGAAGGAGGCAAGGAGAAGGAGGCAAGGAGAAGGAGGCAAGGGAAAAATCAAGTAAGACAGTGAGATGGAGAAGAACAGAGAGAGGAACCAACCAAAGGAAGGAAGAAACCAGAAGAAGGGAAAAACCAAAATGACCGCAAATATAGGTCATGGAACCGTCCGTCTCTGGACGCAGGCGCTAACTACCCGCTTGAGGGGGAGGGACTCCTTTTAGTACCCTCTTACGACAGGCAGGAATACCTCGGGTCTATTCTAACCTCCGGACCCGCAGGGGGGGGGGGGGGGGGGATATAAGATGAACAACAACAAAAGCAAAACGAGGATCATGGAATGTAGTCAAATTAAGTCGGGTGATGCTGAGGGAATTAGATAAGGAAATGAGACACTTAAAGTAGTAAAGGAGGTTTGCTATTTGGGGAGAAAAATAACTGATGGTGGTCAGAGTAGAGAGGATATAAAATTTAGACTGGCAATGGCAAGGAAAGCGTTTGTGAAGAAGAGAAATTTGCCAACATCGAGTATTGATTTAAGTGTCAGGAAGTCGTTTCTGAAAGTATTTGTATGGAGTGTAGCCACGTATGGAAGTGAAACATGGACAATAAATAGTTTGGACAAGAAGAGAATAGAAGCTTTCGAAATGTGATGCTACAGAAGAATGCTGAAGATTAGATGGGTAGGTCACATAACTAATGAGGAGGTATTGAATAGGATTGGGGTAGAAGAGAAATTTGTGGCACAACTTGACTAGAAGAAGGGATCAGTTGGTAGGACATGTTCTGAGGCATCAAGGGATCACCAATTTAGTATTGGAGGGCAGCGTGGAGGGTAAAAATCGTAGAAGGAGACCAAGAGATGAATACACTAAGCAGATTCAGAAGGATGTGGGCTGCAGTACGTACTGGGAGACAAAGAAGCTTGCACAGGATAGAGTAGCATTGGAGAGCTGCATCAAACCAGTCTCCGGACTGAAGACCACAACAACATAAAAACCTCAATAACAGGAGAGCCAGAACAGATGGCAAGACCATTGTTCAGCTTCAACTGAGGGCTCATTCTGTTACAAATGATCATTTGAAAGAGTCTATTAGAAGTGTGCCAGGTTGCTGGTAATTTTGTACGGGACCCCTGTCATGAATTTCAGTACCATGACCAGTATCCAAACTGTGTCATATGCAACTGTAAGGATACAGCTGAGGTTTTCAATTTTTTTTTATTTCCTGTAGCCTACTTCTACCTGCATGAACCGTCGTTTATGAGAGAACTTGACCCGAGAAGCTTTGATGAGGACAAAGCCCTGCCTGGCCAGTTGGGATACATTTAAGCATATCATGCCTGATTATGTTATAAAATAATCTTCCCACATGTTTTTTAATCATGCTGAGCATGGTATATAGTCTTACAGGGAATCAAACAATGGAAAATCCAGGATGGAATGTAACAATAGTACAAAAAGGATAGTTGCTACTCACCATATGGCGGAGAAGCTGAGTCACGGATAGGCACAACGAAAAGACTGTCTTTTTGTTGTGCATATCCGTGACTCAGCATTTCTGCTATATGGCGAGTAGCAACTATTCTTTTCATAATATGTTTTACAGGGAATCATTTATTTTCCCTGGTTTTAAGATGGCAATGATCTTAGCTCTCTTGAGCTCATGGAGAATACTGACTGTCTGCAATGTATTGGTGAAAAACGTGGCAAGCCACTTTCTTGTATAGTTACCAAAACGTACAAGAAATTCGGTATGAATGCCATTGAACCTAGGCACTTATCCTAATTTCATTTTCTGAGGAGTTACCGCAATTTATTCCATGTGAAGGGGACCAAGTTACTGGTTTCTGTGCTAAAGGCTGCATTGGTGGCCTCGAGTTGTTCTATAACCTTAATTGTGTGCCCTCAATGTTGTGGAGTCATGAGGTTGACACAATATTATCAGTGAATTGATTTGATTATACAGAGTCACATACACATTGCAGTGGCTTTTGTGCTGAGGGACAACTAATGTTGTGGGAAACCTTTTCTTCTTTCGTCTTGTAAACAGTTTAGCCAGAGCCTGATTTGATGCTACGCACCAGTACCCCACATCAGAACCTCTGACAAAAATTAATCATAACCGCAGATTTTGAGATGTGGTACGTTAGAACTTTACTTTTTATTGGTACAAATGTTGTAGTCACACTTTAAAAATGCTCAGAAAATCTTTAAAATAACATTTTACGAAGCCTATATTTCAATGAAGTCTAGATTTCAAACCCCTTCCACTCCTCCCCGGAAGACACAGTACCGGAAAGTCAATTTTTTACAAATCGAACACCGAGTTTATAACTTCATTAGTACTGAAGCAACAATATTCTTCAGCCCAATATTGCTCATGAAAACGTCAATGAAACGTATACAAATAGTGTACTCCATTTCATTTTTCTCTTTATAGCAGCTTAAGAAAGTGGGAATGGGAAAAGAAACTACTTCTGCCAGCATACTTCCCTAACAGCAGTCCTACTGTAAAAAATGTGAACTAACAGTAGTTCTTGCCTGACTGAATAAAGGTGTTGGAATGAATTAACTGTGGCTTTACTTTTTTGGCTCTTAGCCTGGGAAAACTACCTAAGTGCTCAATTAAGATAACTGAATAAGGCTTTGAACACAGTTCTGTCAAATGGAAGAGCTTCTCAAATCACAAAGTGCCTGAATCTCACTCTTTTGATCTAGACTTCAAGCATCTTTGTTTCATTCCCCGTAATACAGTCTGCACTTTCTACTTTATGACTTAGTTCACTACTGTTCATTCTCTGCAGGATTTACATTGTACCTCATCTGCAAATCGAGACAAATCTTATAGACAGGCAATGGATGATATCTTTAAAAAACAGTTAGCATGACATATTAATACTCACCTTAACTTAAGGCCCTTGTTGGTACGCGTGTTACCCAGCTGGTATACTTTCCCGGTTTCGCATACACCACTAACTTCACAAACCTGAAATCAGATAAGCCGACTTAATGAAAATTGACACATTAAATAAAACTTTTAACACACATTAAATGCATTAACATCACAATATGCATGCTTATCTATTATTATCAAATGCAGGAAGTATAATTCAGTGGACAGGATGACAGCTGAAAATAGAAACTAAACTTTTGGAGCTGATGGTTATCTGTTCAAAAACAAAGGGGGAGGGGGTGACAGAAACAAAATGAAACTGAAATACAGCATAAGAACGTACTACCTCAGAGAATACCAGATAGGAAGACAGACTTAAAAGTTTTGGCAATAGAATCTTCGATTAAAAATTCAAAATTTAGTGCTCACTTACTGCACTGCTGTCGAAATGAATTCTGCACTTTTATATAAAGTAAGTACCTTCTGCAAACAAAATAATGCCTACGATAGGTCCATTTCTAATAAAGAAATCATATCTACAGATAGTTCTCTTAGAACTGAGCCTGGAACACTTTGTGGACTGATTGTAAGCTTCAGTTATAACTATCTCTCTCAATTCATGCAAAACTCACCGTAACGACATTATTTGAATTTAAAAAAAATCAGTTTCACATTGAAACAACAACAACATATGGCAGACTGAATTAAACGCAGAAATATTTATGGAATATCAGAAGCTACCATAGAATGTGTGTGTATGATGAGAACTGGGATTTAAAGTGTGTATTTTTGTTATTTTGTGTTTCTTTCCCCCAATTTGTCTTACCCTTTTATTACCACTGTTGCACTCTTTATTTCTTCGCATCTGATATAAATATCTCCGCTCAACAAATTTTTTGAAGCCTATCAAGAGGCTTTTTCCAAGAGAAAGGTGTTCTGCTAGGTTACTTCTGGCTCGTGTTCAGTAACTCAATTATTTTCTCTACTGAATTTTCATATTCTTCTTACTCTTGTACTTACTTCCCCATATTCCTAAATCCCAAGCTTCAAAATCTTCAGCTATTTCTTCTGGCGCCAAGTTCTGCCTGAGCAGCTGCTGTTACAAGTAGATGGGATATTCTAGTGCAGGGAAACATCTACTCTAACTTACAGAAACAACTGTTAAAGAAAAAGATATTTGAACCAAAGCAAAAATAAACTGGGCAAGAAGTTCATCATTACAAAACTGTTGAAGGTTTGGCTGTGTAGTGTTTGATGTACCTTTACATACATAATATGAACTGAAAACTAGTGATTTCTCAGTGTCGGACAATGCTGTTGTATTCCAAAGACATATTACTCCCTTACATTTTAATGGTTCATTGGAATGCATCAAAAGTTGATTCCATACCTGCTTGACATTTGTGCTCTGTATACAATACCCAGTCCTGAATATTCACTCTTGATAATGAGCAAACAAGGACTCAGACAACCGAGACCAGAGCATGGACATAATTAGTTCAGGCATTTTTCGAATGATCATTCATGTTTGATAGATTTAAATATTTTGTGACATCATCTATTTCAATATGAGGTGCTTTCCTTTCTACTGTTTGTGATGGAATCCTGGACAGTAAAGAACAGTTACCTGAAAAAAGTTGGAAGCAATCGAAATGCGATGCCACAGGAAAGGTAATTAGAATATCATAGGTAGACAAGGATTACAGTTTTGAATTTACCTGGGCAGCATCTTAAGAGGGTTAAAAAGTGTGTTTCACAATGTGATGGAAGTCACGGAAAGCTGATCTCATAATGAGAGGATGAGATGATATTCCATGGTAGAAAGCTGGTAACTGTCGTCCAGGCTGGAAAATAGCTTCAAGACTGGAAAGCAAATCTGCCAACTTCACATTACTTCAATAGGTTGCCAAGAAAATCAAAATTCTGCGGTGGCCATCTATACTCTTACATGGTAGTGATGCACAAGGAAATTGTTTCAGATGTTTTGTTTCTTAAAATGAGTATATCTACAGAAAAAAATCTCTTATCCTTCAAGGAATTTCCTCCCAAAAACATATCATTAACTTTAAAAAGTTTTGCAGCTTGAATAAATAATGTGTAGTCTGCTTGGAGAATTATCGCAGAATTCTCTATAGACAGATGGCATTTGGTGAATTAGTCCACTGCTGATAAGCTAATATCTATGATTAGGTCCAGCTATAACACCAAAAAGTTAAGACATACAAATTACAGTTACCAGTGCGTACAATGACTGTCTAATATACACAAACATACTGTTAACAGCAATGTGAAATGTTAGGTACTGAAGACTGAGCGTATTATTTGAAGCAGTAACCAAGTCACTACTTTTGAAATGGAGTTATGATTAACTTATTATTGCCTGTATCATCTTATTAATTTTCCTAAAATACTTTTTTTGCTTACTTTATCTTCACTTAACCGGAACATAATGCCTTCGTTTGAGACTCCGTAAGTTATTATCATTATTTCACACTGCTGTCATTTCTGTGCTGTAAATTTAGTGCATGTAATTATATTACTCACTTCAATTATAATGTGGAGAAAAAAAAAAAGCAGTTCTACAGCAACTGGTACAAGCTTATAATAATCTTTGATGTGACTGTCATGGCGTGAGATATCCATTTTGTTTGCAGCGCTGCTGACAATGCAACATCATCCAATGCCAGCAGTGTTCTGGTGCTGAGTGAAGCTGATGCAGTGTCAAGCTGCACTACTATTACCTCGTGGAAGTTATTTCTAAGACTGTGTACCACGGAAAGCAGTTTAGACTTCATTTAGTGCCGAATCACAATTTTAGAAACTGCATCAGTTGTCATGGGGAGATGCGTCAAATTTGGTGAAATATACAGCTAAAGTGTGTCCTGGATACAGCAAAATCTGCACGCACGAATCATGGAATTGTCGATGAAGATCTGGATCAGGAGTAAGGTATGCTAAATTACTGTCATTTTTTATTAAATCTTTGTCATTGTTGCAAATACTGCAAACAAAATGGACATCTGGCACCATGACAGTGACACGCTTGATCATTGCTGGTGCTGTCAATGCTGTGCACAGAATCAATATCTCTCACACCATGACAGTTTTGCACATGTATACCAATTGCAATGGACATTGGAAATTATCAAAAGGTGTATAAAAACAATAAGCTTTGTTGTCATTGAGTGCAATGCAAAGTCCAAAACTGACTGAAGAAAGATCTATTTACAATGAACCTTCGTACAGATCTTATGCTTACATAAGTTAATAATTAATGTGTTGAATACTCACTCTGTACACTGGTTTGCCATTATTATTTCCAATTCCTATCCTAACAAAACATCCAGTTACTACTCTAGTGAAGAAGGGTAAATGGACAAACCTGAAAAAGAGAATTCCCATGTTCACTGAACCTTTTGAAGTATATGTGTTAAACATTGACTTAATGCCTACACATCTTATCAAATAAAAACAACAAAATGAAACTGCAAAATTAGTACCCAGTTTACGAAGAGTAATGAATATGCTGCTCATTCAAAGAAAGCAACTTTTTTTATACCATCTTGTATACTGTTAGCACTGATATGTATGGGAGTACTTTAATGAAGTAGATTAGTGGTCTCTAAAGGAAGAAAGTGCTCTAAGAAATGATGTCTCAATACAGAGCTCCCAGGATGTGTAGTAGCACATTTTTAGCAGCTATAACTTAAAAAGTTTGTGCACTGCACTAAATTAAGTGCCCACCCCCCTTTCTTTCTGGCAGTAAAGAACAACTAGTTTTCTTTTTTACGTCATTTTGTTATTTTAAGATCTCCAATCAATAGCAGATATGAGCAGGGATTGTGCCCATTGTGAGATCATGGACACAGAAAATAAAGACAACTCTTTCAGCCACAAAATGGCCTTGCACGAAGCTCACTATGGTTTCCAGAGTCAGATCCTGGTGAAAAATTATTAGAAAATTCTTGGAAATTCTGGTCAATGAACTATTGCACACCTTTCATCCAACCTCTCACGGATGAGTCTTGTATAGAAACTGGAAACAGGAGATAGATAACCAAAATATTTAACTCCATCTTTAACGCTTTCGCTGCTACAGACAAGCTCCTTGCATCCCATGCTTAGGCTGCTTTTGTTACGGCTGTACTGCTTGTTAAATGTTGGTGCCTGTGCCGAGATAAGTCATTCTGTTTGACATAAAATACTTACCATCCGACTTTTTGAGAACTATTAGGTGTCGTCAACTACTAACCAAGATTTGATTATATGGAGTACCTTCACAGATACATAACAGACTTAATGATCTTTTAAAGAAAGAACTAAGTATGTTTTAATGGGCAGCAAATATTCTACATAGATGAAAGTAACATCAAGCAAGCCTCAAGGAAGTGATATGTGACTTCCAATGTGCTTAACACAAATAAAGAACTTATTAGATACATTCAGCAGCACCATTATAATGTTCGCTGCCATTGCAGCTGTGTACAAAAAAGCATTATCACTGGACAATTGTACAGAATACCAGAAATAGTTGGGCAAAATATCTGTGGTGTATTACATAGCACCTCTCTTTACACGTGGATAAATGCAAGAACGTCTGTAACCAAGAGAAAGGACCTGATAGTATTTAATTATAAAATTAGTGGTGAACAACTGGGGTAAGTCAAACCGTGTAAGTATTTAGCAGTAATAGTTAGAAATGATATGGCATGGGATGATCACACAAAATCAGCAGTAGGCAAGTTGAATGGAAAAGTTAAATTTATTGAAAGCTTTCTGGGAAAGTATGGTACATCTATAAAATAAGTCACATGTAAGATGCTACTGCAACTAATCCTAGGGCACTATATGGGCAGAAAAGAAAATATCAAATGAACTGAGAAACACACTGCTAGGATCAAAGTAAGTTTGTGTAGCCCATATGAAAGCTTAAGAATAGAGGCTCGGAAAACATAAATGGAAGTTTTTGGAAAAAAGATGACATTATTCTTATACAAATATGTAGGGCAAATTTAGAGAACTGGTATTTTAGAAGACCGTGTGTCAATTCTGCTGCCATCATTGTGTATCTAATGTAGAGGTAACAAGAATAAAATACGAGAGCTCAGGAAGCGTATTAGCACGGGATTTGGGAAGGCATGTCAATCTGGAATCACATCTGCCTGGTGGACAGATGACGAGGGCTGGTGTGTAGGCCAGCCTGGATGTGGCTTTTAGGCAGTTTCCTACATTTGACTATATGAATACTGTACTAGTACCAATGGCCTGAATCAGTTACAAGACTTGCAAAAACAAGTTCTTGGTTTCACATGGATAACACGGATGGGGCACCAGGGAAGGGCATCCAGCCACCTTATATCACTAACACTGTCAAATTGAGATTAAAATGCAGACGCTGTGAAGATATGAGGTGAAGGCAAGGGAAGAGAAGAGGAGGAAGAATAATAACTTTTCTCTCAATCAATAAACAAATGGAATATGACAAATTTACTAACACTGGTACGAAGTAGCCTCCACCATGCAGTATACTGTAGTTTATGTCAGTTTCAATGGCAGGAAAAAATGTGACACCCTCAAGGACTGTATTCAGTGGCATCAGGTTATATATGTGCATACTGTATTCAGTGGCATCAGGTTATATATGTGCATACTGAGTCAGTTGAACCACTTTAGAAGTAGTGCGAAGGATCTCGTGTAGGATGTCCCTAATTTCAGACATGACAATAGGTAATCAAAGCCCTGACAGAGGATGTGGTTCAGTTGTTCTAGTTTGCATAGTAGAGGGTGGCAAAGGGGCAACTCCTTTCATTGCGGGAAATCTGTTTGAGGACTAGGTCTGAGGGTTAGTCCTTGTCTGTGAAGGGCTTGCTGAGACCATCAGCATATGGGGCAAGTGGGGTTCTTGTCACTGCAGATCTGTCGTACCTGGGTGGCCGGGCTGTATGCAAGGGATTTTTTGGCGTGGAAGGAATTACAGCTGTTGAAATGCTGGTATTGTTGTTGGTTGGTCAGTTTCATGTGGACAGAGGCATGGATGGAGCCATCAGGGAAGAGTTGGTCGAGGTAGGCGGTACACAGGGTTGACAAGGACCAAGTGAAGCCAATGGGAGAGAGGTGATTGAAGCTGTGAAGGTATGAAGATAGGATATCTGTTTCTATACCTTCCCTTCAAAGGAGAAATAATTGTGGGCCAAGATAAAGTTACTAGGGTGTATGAGGAATGGAGTACTGGGTTTGGAGTCTGAAGGACATTAAAAAAGGTAGTGCTCAATACCACTAAGATGATGGGCACGAGGTATGCTGGCGTATAAGAAAGTGGCATCAACAGTTTTTTTTTTTTGGTAGGGTTTAAGGGCGCTCAACTGCTGAGGTCACTAGCGCCCAGTCACTGGTGTTAGAGCACATGGAATCTGCTGAAACTCAAGGGGATGGGGGGACACCAGAAGGACCTGACAAAGATGCAGATTAAATAAGTAAAAAGGTTAAATGTCTTTGGTCAAGCCAGTTAAAGTTATAAAACGCAGAATACGAGCAGCTGCTCGAGCGTCATCAGCTAAAACATCCGGTAAGGTAGATGGCAGGGACAGGACAACACGAAATTGACTAAAACGGGGACACGACAATAAAACATGGCGCACCGTTAATGCCTGACCACAAGGGCACTGCGGGGATGGGTCACCGGAGAGCAGGTAGCGGTGGCTAAACCGGCAATGCCCAATCCGCAACCTGGTCAGAAGGACCTCCTCGCGCCGAGATGGTCGCGAGGAAGTTGTCCAAGCAGTTGGGAGCGGTTTTACTGCCCGGAGCTTGTTTCCTTGGAGGGATGACCAAGCATCCCACCACAAGGACACAAGCCTCTTACATACATCCCCACAAACGTCAGATGACGGGACACAATGGGAGGCTGGCCGAGACTGGAGGACTGCAGCCTTGGCTGCAGCATCCGCAGCCTCATTCCCAGGCACTCCTACATGTCCGGGAACCCACAGAAAGCTGACAGAACCGCCATTATCAGCGAAAGAATGGAGGGACTGCTGTATCCGTTGAATCAAGGGATGGACCGGATAGGGAGCCCCAAGGCTCTGAAGAGCACTGAGTGAGTCAGTGCAGAGTACATACGATGAATGGCGGTGGCGGCGGGCATACTGAACGGCCTGATGGAGAGCAAAAAGCTCGGCCGTAAAGCTGGAACATTGGTCAAGGAGCCGGTATTTAAAGGTGGCGGCCCCGACGACAAAGGCACAGCCGACACCATCGTCAGTTTTGGAGCCATCGGTGTAAATAAAGGTGTGACCGGCAAGTCGAGCACGAAGTTCGACAAACCGTGAACAATACACTGCAGCCGGAGTACCCTCCTTCGGGAGTGAGCTGAGGTCGAGATAAATACGAACCGGAGCCTGGAGCCAAGGTGGTGTCGGGCTCTCACCCTCTCTGAAGGTGGTAGGGAGGGCAAAATCCAATTGTCAAAGCAGGCGACGGAAGCGGACTCCGGGGGGCAGCAGGGCAGACACATACAACCCGTACTGACAGTCGAGAGAATTGGCGAAGAAGGACTTGTAAGAGGGGTGTTCGGGCATAGACAACAGCCGGCAGGCATACCGACACAGCAGTATGTCGCGCCGGTAGGTCAATGGTAACTCGGCAGCTTCAGCATAAAGACTCTCGACAGGACTAGTGTAGAAGGCTCCGGTCGCAAGACGTATCCCCCGATGGTGGATGGAGTTGAGCCGGCGTAAGAGGGATGGCCGAGCGGACGAGTAGACGAAGCTCCCATAATCCAGCTTCGATCGGACTATGGACCGATACAAGTGAAGCAGGACAGTGCGATCCGCTCCCCAAGATGAACCGCTAAGAACTCTGAGGACATTAAGGGAACGTGTACAACGGGCCGCCAAATAAGAGACATGTGGAGACCAACACAGTTTCCTGTCCAACGTGAGCCCTAGAAACTTAGTTGTGTCCACGAATGGGAGAACAACGGGACCGAGATGTAAGGATGGCGGAAGGAACGCTTTATATCGCCAAAAGTTGATACAAACCGTCTTCTCTTCAGAGAACCGGAAGCCATTTGCCACGCTCCATGAGTAGAGGCTGCCTAGACAACGCTGAAGGCAGCGCTCCAGGAGGCATGTTCTCTGGGCACTGCAGTAGATCGCGAAGTCATCGACAAAGAGAGAGCCTGAGACATTAGGTGGAATGCAATCCATAATTGGATTGATCGCGATGGCAAAAAGGGCTACGCTCAAGACGGAGCCCTGAGGCACTCCGTTCTCCTGGAGGAAGACGTCAGACAATACGGAACCCACACGTACCCTAAACTTTCGATCCGTTAAAAAGGAATCAATAAAAAGGGGCAGACCACCGCGTAGGCCCCACTTGTGCATAGTGCGGAGGATACCTCCTCTCCAACAGGTATCATAAGCCTTCTCCAAGTCGAAGAACACGGCTACCGTTTGGCGCCTTCGCAAAAAGTTGTTCATGATGAATGTCGACAAGGTCACAAGGTGGTCAACAGCGGAGCGGCGGCGACGAAAGCTGCATTGGACATTAGTAAGTAGTCGTCGAGATTCAAGAATCCAAACTAACCGAGCATTAACCATGCGCTCCATCACCTTACAGACACAGCTTGTAAGAGAAATGGGGCGGTAACTAGAAGGAAGGTGTCTATCCTTCCCGGGTTTGGGTATAGGAACAACAACGGCGTCACGCCAACGCATGGGGACTTGACCTTCGGTCCAGACGCGATTGTAGGTACGAAGAAGGAAGCTTTTGCCCGCCGGAGAAAGGTGTGCCAGCATCTGAACGTGAATGGCATCTGGCCCCGGAGCAGAGGACCGGGACAGTGCAAGCGCACGTTCGAGTTCCCGCATAGTAAAGGGGGCATTGTAAGTTTCCAGATTCAGCGAGTGGAAGGAAGGTCGCCGAGCCTCGTCTGCCTCTTTCCTGGGAAGGAAGGCAGGATGGTAATGGGCGGAGCTTGAAACCTCCGCGAAAAAGTGGCCAAAGGCGTTGGAGACAGCCACAGAATCAACAAGGACCTCATTACCTGAGGTCAGGCCAGGTACCGAGGAGTGGGCCTTAATGCCCGACAGCCGGCGCAGGCTACCCCAAACGACGGAAGAGGGAGTAAAACTGGTAAAGGAGCTCGTGGAAGAGGCCCAACAAGCTTTTTTGCTGTCTTTGATGACTCTACGGCATTGCGCTCGGAGTCGTTTGTATTCAATACAATTCGCCAACGTATGATGGCGGCGAAAGGTGCGTAAAGCACGTCGTCGAGCACGGATAGCGTCCCTACAAGCCTCGTTCCACCAGGGGACGGAAACGCGACGTGAAGAAGAAGTAGTACGAGGTATGGAACGTTCGGCAGCATTGATAATAACAGCCGTGAGGTATTCGACCTGACTGTCACAACTGGGAAAATCGTGGTCCGGAAAGGTCGCCAGGGAGGAGTAAAGTCCCCAGTCAGCTTTCGGTATGTTCCAGCTCGAAGGACGTGGGGATGGGGTGTGGTGCAGGAGATGAACGACACAGGGGAAGTGGTCGCTCGAATAGGTGTCAGAAAGGACATACCACTCGAACCGACGGGCAAGAGTTGTAGAACAGATCGAGAGGTCCAAGTGGGAGTAGGTATGAGTAGAGTCCGAGAGGAAAGTCGGGGCGCTAGTATTGAGGCAGACAAGATTGAGATGGTTGAAGACATCCGCCAAGAGTGAGCCTCTTTGACAGGATGCAGGAGAGCCCCAAAGGGGATGATGGGCATTGAAGTCGCCAAACAATAAGAACGGCGGGGGAAACTGAACGATCAGGTGCATCATGTCAGCCCGACTAACAGCAGATGACGGTGGAGTGTAGATGGTACAAACTGAAAAAGTAAAAGCAGAAAGAGTAATGCGGATAGCTATTGCTTGGAGTGGGGTGGTCAATGGGATGGGATGGTAATAGACATCGTACCGAACGAGCAACATGACCCCACCATGAGCTGGGATACTGTCCACAGGGGTGAGGTCATACCGCTCCTAGGTATAGTGGGAAAAGGCAATACGGTCAGTCGGGCGCAACTTGGTTTCCTGGAGACCAAGGACGAGCGGACAGTGCAGGCGGAGGAGCAGTTGTAATTCCTCCCGATTAGATCGAATACCTCTTATGTTCCAATGAAACAACGCCATTGCTAGTCAAAAAGTTGGGGGAACGAGACGGGGAAGAGCTGGTCACCTCGATGGCCGCGGAGGGCCAGATTGCGAGGGAACAACGCTACAACCGACGGGAGGCGGATCCGGTTCCATCGACTCGTCGCCAGCTGCGGCCGCTGTCCCTGATTGTGTAGGAGGGGCCGCATCATTTGCCGACGAAAGGCCGGCGGAGCGCCTGGCAGCAGAGCGTCCCGGCGAAACTGAGGACGGCCGGGAGCAGCGACTCAGCGATGAAGCATCAGACGAAACGCACCGGGGTGGAGAGGGGGATAGAGACTTCTTCTTGGAGGCCTTCTTGGAAGGCCGAGGAGGCACAGGGATGGTGGGCTGGACCCGAAGAAGGTCCTCACGTGCGGGGTCCGTTTTGGAACGTCGGACCTCGGAAGCTGGGGTCCGGAACGTTTCCCCACTGGACGCCTGAGAAGAGGATCGCTTCTCAGGTGGCGTGGGGGGAGGAGGAGGAGGAGGAGGAAGGGTGGCCCCTGGGGTAGAGGGGGTGGGGGCCACGGGGGAGGAGGATTTGGAAGGGAGGGATTTGGGAGGCGGAGGCAGAGCCCCCTGATGGGCAGAGGAGGCGGAGGGGGGACAGGATAGGGGTGAGGATACTGCGGAAGGAGTGGACACAACTGAGGCAAACGAAGTGGTCAGTGACATGGGATGAAGGCGGTCATACTTCTTCCTGGCCTCAGAATAAGAGAGCCGATCCAAAGTTTTGATTTCTTGTATCTTCTTCTCCTTCTGATAGGCGGGGCAGTCTGAGGATCTAGGCGAGTGGACGCCAGGACAATTAATGCACCGAGGTAGTGGGGTGCAAGTATGTTCCTCACGAAGAGGACGTCCACAATCACCACAAAGGGGCTCAGCCTCACACCGGGACGACATGTGCCCAAAGCGCAAACACCTAAAACAGCGCATAGGAGGCGGGACGTAAGGTCGCACGTCGCACCGGTAGCACATCACCTTTACCTTCTCCGGGAGAACGTCCCCCTCGAAGGCGAGGATAAAGGCCCCGGTGTCGATGCGACGGTCTTTGGGGCCGCGCTGGACTCGCCGGACGAAATGCACGCCGCGGCGCTCCAGGTTGGCTCTGAGCTCCTCATCAGATTGTAGCAGGAGGTCACGATGAAAAATAACCCCCTGCGTCCGATTTAGTGCCAGATGCAGGACAATGGACACTGAAATGTCCCCTAGGCGGTCGCACGCCTGGAGTGCCGCTGACTGTGTGGCAGAGGTGGTCTTGATAAGAACGGACCCTGATCGCATCTTGCTGAGAGCCTCGATTTCCCCGAAGACGTCCTCAATGTGCTGAACAAAGAACATGGGCTTGGAGGTGGCGAACGTCCCCCCATCGGTTCGAGAACAGACCAAATAGCGGGGGAAGTACTTCGCCCCAAGCCGGCGGGCCTGTCCCTCCTCCCATGGAGTGGCCAAGGGGGGAAGGGCAGGAGAACCAGAACTAGAAACGGTACCTTTTCTTTTGAAGACTCGGCCGCAGAGCGACCTGATACGTGTTGACATTTCATCTGCGAAACGTCCGCCCCGATACCACCCACTCCGACCAGGGGCTCTCCCCACGGGCGCCACCCAGCCGCAGCAAGGGCCACCTGGCAGGATGACCATTGCCGGGAGTCCTGATGCCCCAAGGAGACGGGCATCTACTCCTTGGCCAACGTGGGGAGGATGCAGCTCAGGTATCGGCAGTACGATCCCTGTGTTGTCAGGGGGTTACAACCTAGAGGGTACATGACGACCCCACCACAACGGGCTGGCTACCGTGCTGGATTTCTGGTGCCATGGAAAGTCCATCATGATCGCTGGTGCAGATGGAGATGCACTATGGGCGTAACTTGGACAACCCATCAGGCGTTTAGGCCCAATTTGAGGAATAGTGGGTATGGTTACAATGCCGGTGCAATGCTGAGTGCCAAGGTCTTAGTGCACTTAGGACCAGTGGTACACCATGTAAGGTGTCCTTCCCCCAAAAGGCTCTTACTTCTGTAGAATTTTGAAAAATGGAGGTCAAACCCCAAGGGGGACCATCACATAGAAGGCCGAAATGGTTGAAACTCCTTTTAGTCGCCTCTTACGACAGGCAGGAATACCTCGGGCCTATTCTTACCCCGGACCCGCAGAGGGGGGGGGGGGGGGGGGGCATCAACAGTGATGAGTAGGGATCGAGGATGTAAATGGACAGGAATGGTGCAGCATCGATTAAGGAAGTAGTTGGTCTCTTATGTGGGAGGCTAGATCACAGGTAGCTGGTTGGAAGTGTAGGTCAATGAGGGTCGAAATTCTTTAAGTGGGGGCACAACAACCAGCTATGATGGGGTGTCCAGGATTGTTAGGTTTGTGGATTTTGGGGAGTATGCGGAAGGAGGGTGCACAAGGTCTCATAGGTGTGAGGAGTTTGGGTTGGGTTGGGTTGTTTGGGGGAAGAGACCAAACAGCGACGTCATCGGTCTCATCAGATTATGGAAGGACGGGGAAGGAAGTCGGCCGTGCCCTTTCAAAGGAACCATCCCAGCATTTGCCTGGAGCGATTTAGGGAAATCACGGAAAACCTAAATCAGGATGG
Source organism: Schistocerca americana (assembly GCF_021461395.2). Lineage (NCBI taxonomy): Eukaryota > Metazoa > Arthropoda > Insecta > Orthoptera > Acrididae > Schistocerca > Schistocerca americana. Next base: position 259,528,174 of record NC_060120.1, read on the forward strand.
TCGGACACGGGATTGAACCGTCGTCCTCCTGAATGCGAGTCCAGTGTGCTAACCACTGCGCCACCTCACTCGGTAGGTGTGAGGAGGGAAATGGATTCAGCGCAGAGGTTCTGGGAATGGCCTGAGGCTTTAAGTAGGCATTGGATATTATGTTGGACTTCGGAGGTGGTATCACTCTGGGAGAGTTTGTAGGTGGAGGAGGTGCATAACTGGCAGATGCCTTCCACCAGGTAGTCACTGCAATTCATAACAACAGTGCTGGAACCTTTGTCTGCAGGTAGGATGATTAGGTCAGCATTTGTTTTGAGGTTGTGCATGGTTGTTCTTTATTCCACTAAAAGGTTGGTGATCTGAGGAGAAGGATGGTGAGGCCTCTCTCCACCATTCCCAACCCTGGATCCCTAATCGTCACTGTTGATGCTAATACCCTTGACACCAACATCCCCATGACCATGGCCTCATCACTATTGAATACTATTTCTCAACATCCTTCCAACTCTAAACCCACTACCTCATTCCTCATACACCTTACTCACTCTATTCTAACTCACAGCTCACAGGTATACAAACAAATCTTCGGCATGGCCATGGGCACCTGAATGGAACCCTATGTCACCCTGTTTATAGGATATCTAAAGGAGACCTCCCTTGCCTCCCAAAATACCAAACCCCTTGTCTGGTTCAGGTTCATTGATGATATATTCATGAACTAGACTCAGGGCCAAGACACTCTTGTCTTCATTCCTTCACAACCTCAACACCTTCTCTTCCACCCACTTCACCTGGCCCTCCTCAATCCAGCATGCCACCTTCCTGGATGTTGACCTCTGCCTCTCCGATGGCTCTAACCAGACTTTTGTGCACATTAAACTTGCCAATCAATGACAGTATCTGTATTTAGACAGCTGTCATCTCTTCCAAACCAAAAAAATCCCCCAGGGATTGCATATCTGCAGTGACAACAACTCCCTTGCCCCATATACTGAGGGTCTCAAAGAGGCCTTCACAGTCAGGCACTATCCTCCAGACCTAGTCCAGAAATAGATCTCCTGTGCCTGTGTCTCCAATTACCTGCCACCCCCAAGAAGTAGTTACAAGGGAGTGCCCCATTTGTCACCCAATACCACCTCAGACTGGAAAAACAGAACAACATCATTCATCAGGGCTTTGATTATGTATCATCATGCCTTGAAATGAGGGACATCCTACCCAAGATGCTTCTCACCCCTACTAAGGTGGTGGTCTTTCAACCCACCCAACATCCTAGTCCATCCCTATGCCACTCCAAGTCCCAGCCCCTTGCCACAGGGGTCAAATCCCTGTGGAAGACCCAGGTACAACATCTCATCTCACTAATCCACCCACCCAGCACGTCCTATTCCAGTCGTTACACGCTCATCATACCTCTTCACTGTGTCATACTAGCTCTGTTGCTATCATTGTACTGTTTTTTTAATATATGCTGTGGCTACCAACCGCATTGCAGCTGAACATAACATGCTTGATTTCAATGAAAGCTTCGCTACCTGAACTATCTGGATCCTCCCCTACACCAGAAGCTTTTCTGAACTGCACTGATAGGAGTTAGCCTTACAACACATTCTCCACTCCCTAAATTATCCCAGCCTCAACCTACCTCAACGTACTGTCCCCACACCCTCCTCCCAACAGTTTCCACCCCCCGTTTCCTCCTCCCTATTCTTGTCTCCCATCCTCTTCGTGTGCTGCCCTCTGCAATACACCTGCTCATATCCCCTCCTTCAAACTTTCAGAGCTATAACTACTACATCTTCAATACTGTGAAACAAATCTCTTCTATTCCAAGCTCTTTGCTGTGATATTTTGAAAAAAAGATCAAAACATGAAAAATGTCCTGATAATGTAGTCACTATTTCTACACTTCCAAATACTACTGCATTAACCAATAGTAGACTGGGTAACACACTGGCAAGTGGACCGCTGTGTGGCACGTCTATTACAGATGCAGATGACAGAGTAGACATTTTGCCTGTGCTTAAACCATTTGACTGAAGTTGTGAAACTGAGTATGATACTTAAGTGACCGATTTATATGCATGTTCTATAGCTGGAGTAATAAGTTGAGATTACGAATTTCAACACATTTCTTCAAACGTCTTCAGCACAGATTTCATGCATCTGATTCATATTATCACCTGTAACTCATAGTGGACTTTGGCATACATAATAAATTGAACAGTTTCATTGATTATCATTCCCAAAGAGGACATACTTTAATGTAACTTAATGTTATGATGGACAAGGCATTTTGTCATGTTAATCAGACATAGTTGCAAAATACTGACACAAATTATTTACAAAAGAATGGAATGATTGCTAGAAACCATTCTTGGAGTAGATCAGTTTCCATTCTGAAAAAATGTAGAAACATACTTGGGTTACTGATATCACAATTTATCATATAAGGTGAAGTTCGAAAAAGGCAAGTGTATTTTTATGGCATTATGAATATGTAGAGGAAGCTTTTGGCACTGTTGATTGCACTACTGCAGCTTTGCAATTCGGAATCAAGCAAAGATGAAACAAAGAGTACAAAAGGTTGTCACAACTTGTATTGAAACCAGGCTGCAGTTACAGGAGTGGAAGGATATGAAAGTGAAGCAGTGGTTGAGAGTGGAGTGATACAGAACTGTAGCTTATCCCTTATGTTACTCCACCTGCATATTGAGCAAACAGTAAAGGAAACCAATGAGAAATTTGGAAAGATAAAAGCCTCCCCCCATGAACCATGGACCTTGCCGTCGGTGGGGAGGCTTGCGTGCCTCAGCGATACAGATAGCCATACCGTAGATGCAACCACAACGGACGGGTATCTGTTGAGAGGCCAGACAAATGCATGGTTCCTGAAGAGGGGCAGCAGCCTTTTCAGTAGTTGCAGGGTCAACAGTCTGGATGATTGACTGATCTGGCCTTGTAACACTAACCAAAACGGCCTTGCTGTGCTGGTACTGCGAACGGCTGAAAGAAAGGGGAAACCACAGGTGTAATTTTTCCTGAGGGCATGCAGCTTTACTGTATGGTTAAATGATGATGGCATCCTCTTGGGTAAAATATTCTGGGCGTAAAATAGTCCCCCATTCGGATCTCCGGGCGGGGACTACTCACGAGGACGTCGTTATCAGGAGAAAGAAAACTGGCGTTCTACGGATCGGAGTGTGGAATGTCAGATCCCCTAATCGGGCAGGTAGGTTAGAAAATTTAAAAAGGGAAATGGATAGGTTAAAGTTAGATATAGTGGGAATTAGAGAAGTTCGGTGGCAGGAGGAGCAAGACTTTTGGTCAGGCGAATACAGGGTTATAAATACAAAATCAAATAGGGGTAATGCAGGAGTAGGTTTAATAATGAATAAAAAAGTAGGAATGCGGGTAAGCTACTACAAACAGCATAGTGAATGCATTATTGTGGCCAAGATAGACACGAAGTCCACGCCTACCACAGTAGTACAAGTTTATATGCCAACTAGCTCTGCAGATGACGAATAAATTGAACAAAAGTATGATGAAACAAAAGAAATTATTCAGATTGTGAAGGGAGACAAAAATTTAATAGTCATGGGTGACTGGAATTCGGCAGTAGGAAAAGGGAGAGAAAGAAACGTAGGAGGTGAATATGGATTGGGGGGAAGAAATGAAAGAGGAAGCCGCCTGGTAGAATTTTCCACAGAGCATAACTTAATCATAGCTAACGCTTGGTTCAAGAATCATAAAAGGAGCTTGTATACATGGAAGAAGACTGGGGATACTGACAGGTTTCAGATAGATTATATAATGGTAAGACAGAGATTTAGGAACCAGGTTTTAAATTGTAAGACATTTCCAGGGGCAGATGTGGACTCTGACCACAATCTATTGGTTATGAACTGTAGATTTAAACTGAAGAAACTGCAAAAAGGTGGGAATTTAAGGAGATGGGACCTGGATAAACTGACTAAACCAGAGGTTGTACAGAGTTTCAAGGAGAGCATAAGGAACGATTGACAGGAAAGGGGGAAAGAAATACAGTAGAAGAAGAATGGATAGCTTTGAGGGATGAAGTAGTGAAGGCAGCAGAGGATAAAGTAGGTGAAAAGACGAGGGCTGCTACAAATCCTTGGGTAACAGAAGAGAGAATGAATTTAATTGATGAAAGGAGAAAATACAAAAATTCAGTAAATGAAGCAGGCAAAAAGGAATATAAATGCCTCGAAAATGAGATCAACAGGAAGTGCAAAATGGCTAAGCAGGGATGGCTAGAGGACAAATGTAAGGATGTAGAGGCTTGTAAGATAGGGGTAAGATAGATACTGCCTACAGGAAAATTAAAGAGACCTTTGGAGAAAAGAGAACCACTTGTATGAATATCAAGAGCTCAGATTGAAACCCAGTTCAAAGCAAAGAAGGGAAAGCAGAAAGGTGGAAGGAGTATATAGAGGGTCTATACAAGGGCGATGTACTTGAGGACAATATTATGGAAATGGAAGAGGATGTAGATGAAATGGGAGATACGATACTGCGTGAAAAGTTTGACAGAGCACTGAAAGACCTGAGTCGAAACAAGGCCCCGGGAGTAGACAACATTCCATTGGAACTACTGACGGCCTTGGGAGAGCCAGTCCTGACAAAACTCTACCATTTGGTGAGCAAGATATATGAGACAAGCGAAATGCCCTCAGACTTCAAGAAGAATATAATAATTCCAATCACAAAGAAAGCAGGTGTTGACAGATGTGAAAATTACCGAACTATCAGTTTAATAAGTCAAAGCTGCAAAATACTAACGCGAATTCTTAACAGACGAATGGAAAAACTAGTAGAAGCCGACCTCGGGGAAGATCAGTTGACTGGAACACACTCTTTCAAATTCTGAAGGTGGCAAAAGGCTATTTACAATTTGTACAGAAACCAGATGGCAGTTATAAGAGTCGCGGGGCATGAAAGGGAAGCAGTAGTTGGGAAGGGAGTGAGACAGGGTTGTAGCTTCTCCCTGATGTTATTCAATCTGTATATTGAGCAAGCAGTGAAGGAAACAAAAGAAAAATTTGGAGTAGGTATTAAAATCCACGGAGAAGAAATAAAAACTTTGAGGTTTGCCAATGACATTGTAATTCCGTCAGAGACAGCAAAGAACTTGGAAGAGCAGTTGAACGGAATGGATAGTGTCTTGAAAGGAGGGTATAAGATGAACAACAACAAATGCAAAACGTGGATCATGGAATGTAGTTGAATTAAGTCGGGTGATGCTGAGGGAATTAGATTAGGAAATGGGACACTGAAAGTAGTAAAGGAGTTTTGCTATTTGGGGAGCAAAATAACTGATGATGGTCAGAGTAGAGAGGATATAAAACGTAGACTGGCAATGGCAAGGAAAGTGTTTCTGAAGAAGAGAAATTTGTTAACATCGAATATAGATTTAAGTGTCAGGAAGTCGTTTCTGAAAGTATTTGTATGGAGTGTAGCCACGTATGGAAGTGAAACATGGACGATACATAGTTTGGACAAGAAGAGAATAGAAGCTTTCGAAATGTGGTGCTACAGAAGAATGCTGAAGTTTAGATGGGTAGGTCACATAACTAATGAGGAGGTATTGAATAGGATTGGGGAGAAGAGAAATTTGTGGCACAACTTGACTAGAAGAAGGGATCAGTTGGTAGGACATGTTCTGAGGCATCAAGGGATCACCAATTTAGTATTGGAGGGCAGCGTGGAGGGTAAAAATCGTAGAAGGAGACCAAGAGATGAATACACTAAGCAGATTCAGAAGGATGTGGGCTGCAGTACGTACTGGGAGACGAAGAAGCTTGCACAGGATAGAGTAGCATGGAGAGCTGCATCAAACTGTCTCAGGACTGAAGACCACAACAACAACAAAAACAACAAAGTTTGAGAAACAAAAATTAAAACTTTGAGGCTTGTCAACAACATTGTTATTCTGTCAGAGATGGCAGAGGATACAGAAGCTACAGTCCAATCAACGAAGGAAAATTGGGGTGGGAGGGAACTCATAACCACAAACTTTTTTTACAGTGGTAGGGGTGTGTTATGAACAACATACTAAAAATCCCTCTGGTGGGGTATGAGTGTGGGGATGGGGACATTTAATGGTCACTTTTCATGTTTTTCTTGAATAACTCAAACTGCAGCTTCTGGTGAAAATGATTCCCAGTACAAAATTACACCACATTAAATTTTGCAAAAAATAAATTTGTCTCTAGGACTAAAGATTTCTGCATTGCAGGGTTGGAAAAAATCACATATTACAAAAACCAGTGTTTTAATGGTATAAAATTAATTTTTTACTGTTAAATGAAGTGTGTAAAGAACAAGTATTAAATGTGAATACGAGTTCTAAATGCACTAGAATCATTTTGAGGGGATAAATTATGTTCTGGTGTGTAACAGGGTGGCAGGGATGTTGGTGGAAGGTAGAAACGCAAGGAAAGGTGGGTCACCAGGTTGTGGTTATGCACTCCCCTCCTCGACAGCTGAAAAGTTGTAAAGTTAGGAGTCAGTTCTTCACTATCTGCCTCACTATATCACAAGATGTTACTACAGGGTGTTTCACAAAGTTATACCAATCCTCTGCAGCACACATTATAATCAGTGGCAACACAATGTGCAAACATGCATGGTTGTTGGTTATTTTCTACAAATAATACTAATGCAAGAACCACATAGGGACAGAATCTACACAAATCTCTGTCCACTGTTCTGCACTGTTAGAGAGAAAATCCATTTTTAGTATCTTGTACGTCAGCACTAGCATTCTTCCGGGAAAAGCAACCTAACCCACAAGAAGCACTGCTCACTTTTCAGTTTACAGACAAGCTGTACCTCTGCAGTGTTTCCTGTACAGAGTAGACAAAATAACTTCAATGACCAATTTCAGTTTATTAAATGAGTACTTATTGCAGTTGTTAAGCAGGCTTTTATGTAAAATGTGTTCCTATAAATAATGACTGACAAGCGTACAATCTGTTAAGTTTGATGTCATGACTTCTGTAGCATTGGTGGTAAAGTGATTGGATTGATAAATGTGGCATCTCATTGCTGTCTATCATTGGTAGCGTACTGTAAAGCTGTGCAATTGTATTGTCAATTGGTGGTGAATTAATGTATGACAAAGTTACTGCACTTCTCTCACCATTAATTGTGTTACTAGTAGAATGCATAAATTTCTTCCATTCAGGAACTGCTGGCACTTCTAGGATGGACTGCACTGAGTGAAGCCACCTACCACTCATCCACACTATACCCCTCTCCCAAGGTGGGTATGAATATGTTTGATGGATCATGTTCAAGCCGCTTGACCTATGTTGAAATATCTGAAGGTCTATAGCACTTACACTCTGTTCATCATAACAATAAACCTATGTAAACATTACACCATGTATTCTTCCACGACTGCTGGAATCTCATTGGATTTCGTTTCATGTGGATTGCAAGTGAAGATGTAACCAGTACTGTCAAGTACGATCATAAGGATGTGTTTTATGCTGTGTTACACATACAAAGACTGAGCGATAAGGCGGGACAACAGCTTTACCGGCACATTAAACTTGTACAGCACTGGCCAGCCAATGCTCCACCTACCCTGCAATGATGTGAGCAGTTGCAGTTAAGATGTAAAAAAGAGATGAGCAAAGAAACAATATAGCTTTGAACGTCATTTAATTTTTAAAGAGAATGGAACAGTATTCCGAGAAACTCCAGCACTACCGCAAACTTCTTAGGTGGCCACAAAGGAAGCATAAAATGCACTCGTTCTCATCTGACACAGTATTCTAATTACAAACAAGAGTGATGAAAATTTCTAACTTATACATAGGGTAATTTTTCTGAGGGAACTGTGTGTAAAGCAAAAGCATCTACAGGGATTTCACTGTGCTGTTGAATACTGAAGCCACTGAAGGTATTAATTACAGTCAGTCATCTGGTAATCCCTTAGCCCTTTCCTTATCCGAATCTGATAAATACATTTCAATTCTGGAAGTGTCACCTGCTACGTTGATAATGAGCCTATCAACAACAGAGTCCACGAAGCCAACCAGGTGCCGTATTTTCTCTCCTTGTTTTATGACGAGCTGTTCTATATCCCGCCAGTGTTCGGCAGTGACATGTGAAAAAGCTGCTTGCATTAGTTCCAGTATGTCTGGCAACTTAACAATCTTGTTACTTCTCAGGCCAAATCCCCCAACTTGGCTCCAGATCAGTTCTGTTGGGTTCATATTGTAATGGTACAGTAGCAAATGTAAAAAAGCAGCATTTGTGTGATGTACTCCATGATGTGAAAATGATTGTTTTTCATTTTTCTATCATACTTATTTACCTCTTTGGTATTAAAACGATAATCCAAATAAAGGGGATTTGGTTTTTCGTTTTTGGCTTAAAAATTAAATTGTTATGTTTTCTTAATTTAAGCAACTTTTATGAACAGTCTTTCATAAAACATTAATAATTAAGGATTCGTATGTGAAATGAAAACAGGAATTTTGCATCCAATATGTTATTAGAAACAAGAAGACTTGTATTATTCATAAAAAATGATGAAGAGTTTTCTAATTACAAGATGTAGGTATTTCAAACTGAACGAGAAACAAAGAATGATACTGGGGAGATTTGAACTAAAGAATCATCAGCTGTATTTGGTTAACATTCCATTATGCTATCGAGTGCACTACATTTACGATGTGGATTTATGTATCAACTGTATTACATACAGTGACTGGGAAAACTTCAAAACTGATTATCTCCGTAAATTTATGAAAAACATTAACAATAGCCTATTTCTCAGCACTTTTTAACTGTATTCCACATGTGTGTTTCACAACGGAACAGAAAGCAGGCTCAGCCATTTTCATACAATCCAAGTACAATGCTGCAGAGGCTGTGACTGTACCCAATATTTTAAATAAAAACTGTGTAGCTAATGCGTGATTCAGAAAAACGTTGATGGCTGTTAATACAATTGAATACCTTAAAAAGTTTCATTTAACGTAATAATATATCTAATATAGAAGTAGAATCTACTTCCAAGAGTGTAACACCACACGTGTGCTATGGCTTCTGACCAATCATCACGTTTGTGTTTGTTTACATCAGGTTTATTCTTGCAGAGGGAGACAATTTACACCTCTCGGCTTCCTCAGATGATGGAAGAGCTGAGGCTTGGATGATGTGTTCAATAACTGTCATGCTGAAAAGCATTCCAGCCAGTGATAGCGAAGACAATGAAATTGACATTGTCGGATACTACTGACAGAATGTTACCTATATTATAGATTCTTCTATGTGTTTAATTACACAGGTGACAGCTCCAGTGATTGAACTTTCTTTACATAATAGCTCACTTAAAAAGTGCAAATAAGCACTCATTTAATAAAATGAAAGTAACTCCACAATATAACCACTGTAGTCACATAAGAGAACTGGGCAGGAAATGCTGGGGGTAAGGTCCATCTGCAAAATGGAAAGTGAGCAGTGCTTGTAGTGGGGGACATTGCCTCTCCTGGAAAAATGCTGGAGATGATGCACAGAAGGACTAAGAATTTCCCCTCTATCAGTGCAGAGAATTACACCGACTCCCTTTTCACAACACTGATGCTATTCCAACCTGGACTTTCCACTGTTTGATTTTTAATAATCGGCGATTTTCAATCCCCTGCAACTTCGAAACTATTAGTCCTAGAGAAAAAATTAATGTGACTTTTTTTTTTGCAGGCAATTTTAAGATAATTCAATTTTGCACTAGGAAACATTTTTGCTAGAAACCATAATTTTCTAGATATCCCAGAAAAACAAAAATGTGACCTTTACACAGCAAGGGTCCCCCCCTCCCCTTGATGTTCGTACCCCACCGACATGGATTTTTTGTATACGACACTCCCTCCTACCACTGTACAAAATTTTTCAGCTACACAATCCCCCCCCCCCCCCCCCCCCCCCATTCAACCTTTTTTGTTGTTCTGTGGCTGGGCTACTATGCTGTATAGAGTAGATTAAGTCGTGAAAAAGAGGTCACGAGTATCAACAAAAGTAAAAAAAGAAAGGGAGGGGGGAATACAGTGAAGTTGAATTAAATCAAGCAAAGCTGAGGGAATTAGATAAGGACATGAGAAACTAAGGGCCGATTGCTTAAACAGTGCTGACTACAGGTCAATTTTGATGTTAGCTTAGAAATTGAACAGTATTTAGGACTCCATTCTATTGTGTAACACTGAACTTTGTTCCAACTAAGGAGATTGGTGTCTAAGTCAGCATGATACATATGTAAAATAAATGAAAGGCATCCACTCACCAACAGTCAACTGACGCATGGCACATAGGAACATCGACTGAAAAAAATATTCATATTAACTAGCTTTTGAGTTCTTGCTCTTTCTCCAGCAGAAGAAAATAACATTCTCTCTATTCTCTCTCTCTCAAACCAAAATGCACACGCCCCTGGCCACAGCGAGACAAATTGTTGATTATCGCTAGCAGTTGTCTGGGCAGATAGCAGTGGGGAAGGTGTAGGGAAGGACGCATGAGGCGTGTGTGTTAGTGGGATAGTGTGAGGCATGTCTTTCTGCAGATGACTCAGCAGCTGCACAACAAAATGAAAGGGGGAAGATTAGGTGGGAGACACGGAGGGAAGAAAGAAAGGGAGAGGGCGGTGAGGTGTGTGTGAGGTGAGGTGGGCACTGGGAAACAGGTTAGCTGAAGTTCAGGGCTAGAGGATTGCGAAAACACTGTATTATGCTGGAGATACAGTTCTCACCTATGCACTTCAGAGAAACTAGTGCTGGAAGGGTGTATGTAAATGGCTCAGATGGTGAAGCAGCTCTTGCAGTCATTTATGTTGTTGCATGCAGCATGTTTGGTTACTGGATAGCCAAATTTGCAGTTTGCCACTGTTTGGTAGTGGGCATTCCTGAGAGCAGACAGTCTGCTTCCTCTCCTCCCCCTACCTCCCATATGCTCTACACTTTGAACTCTGTCTTGTTGTGCAGCCACCAAGTGATCTGTGGCAAGACCTGCACCACACTAGCCAACTAACACTTCCTCGCCTTGAGCGTCCTTCCCTACCCCTTCCACATCGCCTCCTGCCCAGACAATAGCTATTGATAACAAACAGTCAGCTGTGGCCACAGGCATGGTGTTTGGGTGTCTGTGTGTGGTTGTGTGTGTGTGAATCTGTGTATACTTCTACTAAGGTAAGAGCAAAAGCTCAAACACTGGTATAAATACTGTTTTCTGTTGTGTGTTTCTATGTCACACACAACAGCCAGCTGCAGGTGTGTAGTTGCCTAGTTCCTTTTACATATTATTCCATCCACGAATTGCCATTGTTGTTAGCACGAAACACACTTAAGCAACACGGCTAAAACTTGCTAGTGACAATTATTGTGCTCTGACAACAAATACGAACCGTATATCACAAGAACACAGTATTTATCAAGGAAAATGTCACATTATAAAGGTGGAGGAAAGTAAACAGAGATAGGAGTGATCTTGAAATTATTCCCCACGCAAAAAAATCTGTTGCTGGAAATCATACTAGACCAATATGTAGGCACAACAGAACACAAAAACCAGATAAATTTACTAAGGCCAACAAGGAAATTGCATAAATGCTTTTATGGAGATACACTGTTAAATTCAACACTCATTGCGTTGTGATTCCTGTTAGTACTGGAATTGTAGACATATTTTCATCCCAAAGTTATATGCAGTACTTTGAATACATTTTAATACGCGCTGATTAACATCTGCGGCTGAGACTGATCATTGTGGCCATCATTCCTTCTCATGCAATCCTCTCGTCAGTCTCTGTTATCTGTCTTTTTCAAACTATCATTGTTGTCATCTGTCTTTTTCAAACTATCATCTGTTTTCTACCTTTTGTGCTAGTGGTCCCATCATTTATTTGTCTGCAACACCCAGATTAATCAACACTTTGCCCCTACATCTTTTTTTGTACCACTTTTCGTGCACTTAGACAGGACTTTTGTTTTTTGTGAATTTGCATATAATAATTCCACTGTTATTTACAAATTTAGCTACAGTTCACTACACTGCAGGGCCTTCTCCCGAGTATCTTGTCGATTTATTTGCAAATTTGACAGTTTTTTTTTCTTTTCTACCCTCCACTTACCCTGTTCTTCTTTAATGTTTTGTGTGTGTGTTTTTCACCAAACCACTCTGATCAACTTTTACTGCCATCCCCTGCACTTCTTTATCTCCTGTGACTTTCTGTCTGATCAATTTTTAAAATTTTGTCTCCTTTCACAACCTTCCCCTATCTTTTTTTCTTTTTCCCCCCAAACAGTTGCACCATCAACCACCACTGCTCTCCTACAAACCGAGCTTGGCCAACCTCCTTAATATCCCACAGCTTTCACAACTGCCTCCAAGACCAGTAATAACTCAATCACAAGAACCAGTTACAACAGTAAAGTAACTCTTGTCTAAAGCACACTCCCCTCCTGAATCATCTGTAATATCCAAGGGTCTCACTTTCAGCTCTAAACCTGCATTTATCAATGCTGCTTTGGTGAAGGACCTTTTTTTTATTTACACATAATGTCAACTAACCTGTCTTCTACAGAATTCCAGGCTCTACGTTCCCTAAAAGCTGATGACTCCATCATTATCCTTCCAGCAGACAATGGCTCTTCCACTGTGGTACTTGACAGACAGGCGTATGCTAGTGAAGGTCTGTGCCAGCTGTCTGACACCTCTACATACAGCATCGGCCATCAAGATCCCATCCCTGTGATTAAACTGACCTGCAGTCCCTCCTAAAAATCTTCGGCATCTCACATGGACTTACACCTCAGTCCATAGAACTTCTTATCCCACCCAATCCATGCACCCCCAACTTTTACCTTCTTCCTATGTGATCCACAAACCCAATCATCCTGGCCATCCTACAGTTGCTGGCTTCAAAGCACCCACAAAATGTACGTCTGACTTAGTTGATCAGCACCTGCAACCCATAGCACAAAGACTTCCCTTCCATATTAAAGATACCATCCATTTCCTAGATCGCCTGAAATCCGTGCCCGTCCCACTCCCACCACTCACCTTGCTTGTCACCACTGATGCCATCTCCCTCTACACCAATATCCCCATGTACATTGTCTGTCTGCTGCTCAATATTCCCTCAGTCAACACCTGCCTGATTCCAAACCTATGACATCCTCCTGACCTTAATCAACTTTATACCTACCAACAACTGCTTCACCTCTGACAGCAGACATACAAACAGATCAGAGGTACGGCCATGGGAACCAGGATGGCTCCTCCCTATGTCAACCTTTCATGGGTCACTTGGCAGGGGCTTTCCTTGGATCCATAAGCCTTCAGCCCCTGGTTTGGTTTAGATACAACATCATTGCCATATGGAGTAATAGTGAGGCTGGAATCTCTAAGTATCTTCCCCCAATTAGATTTAACATGGTCCTATTCAGAATCCCATGGCACTTTCCTTGATGCTGATCTCATCCTCACAAAAGGCCTGCTACACACTTCCATCCACATTAAAACTACTAACAAACAACAGTACTTACATTCTGACAGTTGTCAACCTTTCCACGTCACATGTTCGGAGCCTTGGCACTCGAGGCAAACATATTTGTTCGGATGCAGACTCTTTACAGTAATACACAAGCACTCTCACCTCAGCCTTCACTGGATGTAATTATCACAACAGGCTAATTCAAAAGCAGTTTTCCCAGGTCATCACATCCAATCCTGGTACTGCTGATCCTTCCAAAAAACAACCTTGGAGCACACCACTTATCACCCAGTAAGAGCCATGACTTCCTAAAAATCATGTCCTGAAATGAGATTCATTCTGTGAGAGATTTTTCTCAGCACACTTACAATAGCTTTTCGTGTCTCCCCCCCCCCCCCCCCCAACCCCTCCCCATCTCCACAATATCCTTGTCAGACCATACGCTCCTACTGCACACACCTCCCTACCCCATAGCTCCTATCCCTGTGACTATACCCGCTGCAAGACTTGCCCTATGCACCCTCCTACCACCATCGATTCCAGTCCTGTAACTGGCAAAATGGACACTATCAAAGGGAGAGCCACCTAAGAAACAACACGTCGTATACCAGCTGTTATGTAAACACTGTTCAGCCTTTTACATTGGCAAGACTACCACACAGTTATCAGTCAGGATGAATGGGCACTGGCAGAGGGTGTATACCGGCAACACATAATATCCTGTTGCAGAGTGTGCTCTACAACATGACAGCCATGACCTCGGTGCCTGTCTCACCATACACGCTATCTGGATTCTTCCCTCAGACACCAGTTTCTCAGGACTCCATAGGTGGGAACTAGTGTTACAACTTGTCCTTGGTTCTTGACACCCACCTGGCCTTAATTTACATTACATCCTTTCATCTCAGCATTTCTTCACAGTAACTACACCTTTTTTCACTCCATTTTAGTTTTCTACCTCTCATTTTATGGCCTATTTTTTGTTGTCCCCCCTCCCACCTCTGTTACACAAAATGCAATTAGATTTTCCACTCTTATTAACTTGTGCATGGTGTTTTAGTAGTGATCTCTGTCTTGCAAATTACTCTGTTTTCCACCTTTAAGCTTCCAGATTTTCGGATCTCTTTCAGTGCAGTCCCCAGTAATCAGTCTTTCCTACTCACCCCATCTGGTAAGTCTCCCCTGACCTGGGGTTCTAGGTGACTTTTCTAAACTGTACCCCTTTTCTTAAACCTCTCCAGTCCTTTTCATTCACCCCTCTTCCTTCCCCTTCAACTCTTCTGTCAGAAGTGCCACTGGCTCCGAAACTGTCAAAGTTAAACCTGTGTGTGTGTGTGTGTGTGTGTGTGTGTGTGTGTGTGTGTGTGTGTGTCCATTTACATTACGAGACTGCTTGTAAGTTTTAACAAAAACCACCTGTAACAGTTGCTAAATATCTTTGCACTTTCACCACCAGGAGATTGGATGGTTATATGGGTGTAGCCAACAGTGCCTAAAACACCAGTAAAATGCACTATTTGATAAAAACCATGCTGAGTTATTGTCACGTCATTTTTTCCATATGCATTTGGATGAAGTCTTTTCTCAGTGGGGCAACGCAAGCCAATACCTTGTGGACAGCTCTGCAGACTACTGCTAAACCTACTTTAAACTGCAGACTATTGCTAAATCTATTTTAAACAAATATCCAACCAAAAACTGAAAGCTTCCTGCAAAAATAAAATCTTTATGTTAAAAGATTCAGGTCAGTGGCTGGTTTCTTTTGGTTAGTTTCAGAAGACACTCAACCTCAGTTCTAACTACTGCACAATATTTCGTGTCCAAGCAAAAGCTCAGCTTAAATGATTTATCATTTAACTCTGAGGATGGGTTTGCCCTTTGTCATCCTCAGTAGACACACTGGAATTGGAATTCTTGAGAAGTGACCTGGGTTTCAATCTGAGAACCTTCGCACTGTAAGTCGGAATGCAACCTGTGAGCTACCGAAACAATCGTGAAACCATTGACGCAAGTATCGCCTTGCTAAATGACATATTTGCTTATGTTTTAGTCATCAATGTGCGTGCAGTTGTCATAGCAGCTTAAGCACGTGTTTGCTGGCTAATCATATAGTTACTGCTACTCAAGCCAAGAGAGTACATTTGTATGAGATGTTCAATCATTATTGGCTGCTGTCAAAATCAACATACTTAACTATCCACAGCAAATACTTTGAATCTTCCTTTCTTAGTCTGCCACTACGTGTCTATAAAATGCCTTTAAACGAACTACATAAATTAAGAGGTGTCCAAGAATTGTTTCGAGATCAGTTATTATCTACACTCATTACATACACTGTTGATACTTTCCTTTCCTTAACCTAACCTAGATCGAAAAAAATACTTCGACCTTCAGCAGCTTGAGAGAGGTGCATTCACATATTTATTTGTTAATAACAATTTCTTTATTATTTCAATTTGCATTTGCACAAAACAAATGTGTTGTTTCGTAATGTCACTACACTGTAAACTGTAGATACATTTGAACCTGACTGCAATCTGTGAATTTTCGCCAATGAAAGTTGAGTCTATTTCAGGGCAAGAAGAAAAGAATACACAAGAAACAGTCTGGCATTAGAAAGAAAACTGTTTCTGAATGAATATAAATTCAAATGTTAGGAAGTCTTTTATGAAGTTATTTGACGGAATGTAGCCTCAAATGGAAGTGAAATGTGGATGACAAATAGTACAAACATAAATTTATGGCACAAGGTACATGGACTTAAAGAAGTGAAAATTGGTACCGAGGCCAGGAATGGAAGCTGGGTATTCACTATGTAAATGTTGTAGCCACTAAGACACCTTGGCACAGTGGCTCACAAAACTGCACTGATTATCCTGGCATGCCGCCCTCCTCAACCCAAATTCTCACTGCTGCTCCAGTCTACTTTAATTCTGCCTTACACACAAACAGAATCATCAAAGAGCTCCATGTTCTGGAGTAGTACCTCAGCATCACTCACTGCTTCAGTCTATAAACATAAAATCGTATCTGTACGAGACCAGTGAAGTCTCCGGAACTATGTCATTTCACTTACGGCACACCTTTACTACAGCAAAAGATGAACCGATAGGACACATCACATCCTGAAACACCAAGGAATCGGCAATTAGGTACTGGAGCAAAGTATAGATGATAGAAATAGAATAAGGGAACCAAGGCTTGACTGCTGTAATCAGATTCAAACTGCTGCAAGTTGCAGCGGTTATGCAGTTTTGCAGATGTGACAAGGCTTGCACAGGATAGGCTATCGAGGAGAGCTGTAGGCTATCGAGGAGAGCTGTATCAGAATACTGACCACCACCACCACCACCACCACCACCACCACCAACAACAACAACATACAATAAAAGCCTGAAAAACACATACCAGAGGGAGGGGCAGGTTAGTGATACACCATAGCAATCAGGAATTAGTTATCCCAAGAGCTGAAAGTATCAATAAGAGATAAATAGTATCGGCAGATAAAAACTAGAACTTTCAAAAGACATAATGGAAACTGGGTGTAACTGCTGCATAAGGATGAAAATGTTAACAGCAAAAGCAAGCGAAAGACTGAGGACAGAATAAAACCACTTTAAGGACAATAACAATGAATGAAAAGAAAACACACCTGGAATGTGTTTACATTAGAATGTGCAGTTCACTAGCCCAGAATCCTCCCAACATATCAGACTTCCATTCACTTTCCTTAATCTGGATACAAATTACAAACATGTTTCACAACTACAACTTTTGACAGCTCACACACAACAGCATCTCGAGTAGGATATAACAACCAAACAATGCTTTAATTATGAGCAACTATACAGTTCCTTCCTTTTCTT
This sequence comes from Schistocerca americana, assembly GCF_021461395.2. Lineage (NCBI taxonomy): Eukaryota > Metazoa > Arthropoda > Insecta > Orthoptera > Acrididae > Schistocerca > Schistocerca americana. The sequence goes on from NC_060120.1 coordinate 259,545,556, forward strand.
TTTATATGAAAAGAAAAGCTTGGTTTCTATAATAAACAGAGCTAAGCTGAAGAGCAGCACATAAGAAGTAAGCTATTACAGGTTTCATGCAGCAGGGTCATTCCACACCAAGTGGTCTAAAACTGAAAAAAGTTCCCACCATCATGGTCTCCAATTTTCGTCAAATTTTAACTGTAGCTTTAGTCAAGTGTTGAAGTAAGTTTCCCAAGATTTCAGGCCTCTAGCTGCAATAGCTGCTGATCTAGACCCCCTTGTCTGAAGTGTACTTAGTCCGTGTGCATGCAACATAAAAAAAATGTCATATTTGGAGTCTAATAAAATCGAAACTAATTCATAAGAATGGTTAGTAAGATGCGACCCTGTACAGTTTTTTTTGCTGATTCCAACGAAATTATGTATAACATTACTCATGCAAACCCCGGTCAAATAACTCGACTCAAAGTATACTTCAAAATTTGTCGTGACACAACGCGACAAATTTTGACCAATATTAAGACTGCAATGATTTCCTTGCAGTTGAAGATATGGACTTGAACTTTTGGCCAAGCTTCATGCTTGTGCTAGACATAATGCAGCCGGATTTGCAATGATCCAGGCCATATGGTCGCCCTGCAGTATCTCTTCAAATTAGGCAGTGTCAGCACAAACGGTAAAATTTACCAAAGTTTCAAGCCAATTACTAAAAAATAGTTGGCCTGAATCTGCTTGTGAATAGTATCACCTAAAAGAGAAACTCTTGCTCTACAAGACTGACATTTGTTTTTTTTGCAACGCGACCATTAAGTACTCATTAACTCACATCAAAGTTGTTATATTTTGTATGCGCGATGCACTAATTTTTCTTCATTTCTAGGAATTTGAATCTTAATAGTCACTTAGAATTACTGATATAATTGGATATTTCATTCGTGTTTTATTCAGTGATTGGCCAGTGAGAGATGTCAGAAGTTAATGAAGAAGAAGAATCGTTGGCCCCCTGTTCAATTGGAAAAGATGCTGCTGCATCGAAGTGCCATGTTATCTTCTATGCTAAGAAGACTGGATTCAAAGCGTTTAGTGATTTCACAGAATGTGACCAGAAATTGCTTGTTTCGCGTTCAGAAGCCAAACTTGACGAAAATTCCATCATTTGCTTCCACCATGAAGCCCTCTTCCTACATGAATATCAAGCGATGCAAAAGAAATGTTGCAATCCATTCAAGAAGAGGAATCACAATGTAAAAGCTGGACTTAGACTGCTTGATAATGAAACAGCTGCCAAACTTTGCCTGTTAAAGAAAAAAGAAGTGATTGATATAAAACCTGGTCAGAAGCTTTGCCCTCGCTGCATGTCGGCACTGAACCAAAAGCTAGAAGATTCATCATCACTATCAACCCAATCTGAACAAGATTTCACAACGGATGAAACTGAACCAGCCATCAACAAAAGTTTATCATTTATTGGTGCTTCACCATTGAAAAGAAGACAACTAAGTAAAAGAGATAAGCAAAGCTATGCAAAAAGAAAGATCTTGGATGCACAAAGTTTAATTGGGAATCAAATTGCTGCTGCTGTAGGAATCAATTACGATGAACAGCCAAGTTCAAGTAAAAGTCGCCCATGCAATAATTGTGCAGATCTTGATAATCTTATAGAAGAGTTGAAAGAAAAATGTAAAGTGTCAAATCGTAGGACAAAAGTTCAAATATTGACCTTGGTTCCAAGAAGCTGGACAATTAAAGATACGACAACAGCATTTAATGTATCAGAAAGAATGGTAAAGCAAGCGAGAAAACTGAAGAATGAGCAAGGTGTTCTAGCTTTTCCAGCAAATCGGCAAGGAAGGAAGCTTTCAGATGAAGTTGTCCAGAAAGTACATGACTTTTTTCAAGATGACGAATTCAGCAGACTTTGTCCAGGGAAGAAAGACTGTGTGCCTGTGAGAATTTCAGGAACAAAGGTGTACAAGCAAAAGCGGTTGTTGCTTTGCAATTTGAAGGAAATGTACGTGTCTTATCAGAAGCAAAATGGACCAGAAATTGGCTTCTCAAAGTTTTGCGAGCTTAGACCAAAATGGTGTGTTACAGTTGGCTCTGCTGGAATGCACTCAGTTTGTGTCTGTACAATACACCAAAATGTCAAGCTTATGCTCACTGGTGCATCAATCAATGAAGACTACAAGGAAATTCTTAGCAAAGCTGTTTGCAGCTTGGAAAACAAGGATTGTATGCTTCATCGTTGTGAAAACTGCCCTGGTCCAGAAGGTGTAGAAGCAGTTATTGCAACATATTTTGAAGATAATGACCCTGAAGAACTGATTGAGTACAAACAATGGATTCATACCGACAGGGATACTTTAGAAACAAAGCAGCTTTCAACAGAAGAGTATGTTGAAGATATTGCAGCAAAAATTTGGAACCTGTCTTGTCATCACTACATTGCCAAGCATCAAAGCCAGCACCTGAAAGCTCTCAAAACTGATTTGAAAGAAGGCGAATTCATAATACTAATGGATTTTGCTGAAAACTATTCATTTATTGTTCAAGATGCAGTGCAAGGCTTTCACTGGGAAAACAGTCAAGCAACAGTTCATCCATTTGTAGTCTACTACTGTGAAAACGAAGAGGTGCAATGTGTGAATCTTTGTGTTATTAGTGACTGCCTTCGACACGATACGATTACTGTCCATGTTTACATTGGAAAAGTAATCAATTACCTGAAGATGCAATTTTCCAAAATAAGCCACATCCACTACTTCAGTGATGGTTCAGCTGCACAATATAAGAATTTCAAGAATTTTCTCAACTTATGCTATCACAAAGAAGATTTTGAAATAACAGCAGAATGGAATTTCTTTGGAACAAGCCATGGAAAGTCGCCTTGTGATGGCATTGGAGGCACAACAAAACGGTTGGCAGCAAGAGCAAGTTTGCAACGTCCATATGAAAACCAGATTCTAACACCCAAAGATCTTTTCAACTTCTGCAATGATAATATCAATGGAATCAAATTCTTTTTCATCAGCAAAGAGGAAGTTGAAGAAGAAAAAGCTTCTCAAGAAGAAAGATTCCTGCAAGGGCACACTCTAGCTGGCACAAGAGAAAACCACCATTTTTTGCCCATTGATATGACGACAATTAAGGTCAGTAGAGTTTCTAATGATGCGACATCTTTTTTGGCCAAAATTAGTGCTGCTGAAGTAGTAGTTCAAGTCATGGATCTTCAGCCTGGGCAGTATGTTGCTTGCATTTATGAAAAGAAATGGTGGATTGGAAACATCGTTGAAATCTCAGTCGAACAGAAAGATGCTTTCATAAGCTTTATGCATCCTCATGGTCCTGCAAGTTCATTTTATTGGCCCTTAAGACGTGATACTTGCTGGATTCCAGAACAACTTATCATTGGTGTTATTCCAGCTCCATCAGTGACATCATCTGGTCGGCAATACAGTTTTCCTGAAAGCATTCTCTTGCAAATCAACGATGCTTCCAGAATGATGAAGTAACTGAGGAAGACAGGCTTGGGAACCTGCATAAAGAAACCCACAATCAGGCTTGGGATCCTGTGGTAAAGACACCCTGTAATCAGGCTTGGGAACCTGCAGTAAAGATACCCACCCGTGGCTGTTACTGCATGGCTATCGGGCGTGGCCCCTATGGCGATGGGGATGCTGGTTTTATTGTGATAACCAGTAATGGCTCAGCCATCATGGACCAACGCAGGGCACTGCGCACACAAAATATAAGATACTTTGACCTGAGTAAATAAGCACTTAATGGAAGCGTTGCAAAAGAAAAATATATCCATCTTGTAGAGCAAGAGTTTCTCTTTCAGATGATACTATTCACAATTAAATCCAGGCTGACTATTTTGTAGTAATGGGCTTTGAACTTTGGTAAATAAAGCCATTTGCGCTGACACTGCCAAATTTGAAGAGATTTTGCAAGGCGACTATAAAGCCTGGGTAGTTGGAAATCCAGCTGTATTATGTCCAGCACAAAGATAAGACTTGGTAAAAAGTTCAAGTCCATATCTTTATCTGCAAGGAAATTATTGCAGTCTGAATATTGGTCAAAATTTGTCGCATTAAGTCACGACAGAATTAGGGGTACACTTTGAGTCGACTTGTTTGACCGGATTTTGCATCAGTAATCTTATAATTAATTTCGTTTGAATCAGCACAAAAAACTGTACAGGTTCTCATCTTACTAACCATTCTTATGAATTGGTTTCAATTTTATGAGACCCCAAAAATGGCATTTTGTCTGATGTCGCGCGCATGCGAACTTACTACCCTTCAGACAAGGGGGTGTAGATCAGCAAGTATTGCAGCTAGAGGCTTGAAATCTTGAGAAACTTAATTTAGCACTTGACTAGTGCTACAGATAAAATTTGAAGAAAATTGGAGACATGATGGTGGGAAGGTTTAGACCACTTGGCATGGAATGACCCAGCAGTAAGTTTTGAAGACCAACGACACTCATCAGGCTTTAATTATGTTCATGCTGAGACTAAATACGTACCTCTCCATCTTATGCCTAGATAACCTTATTTTACTTAAGTCTTCTTTTTTGGTTACAAAGTTAACTTTCTTCGTTTTTGTACTGGATACTGACCTAAAACCATTGAATTATGTATAAGCATAGACATAAATAGGTACAGCATACTAAAAATGACTTATAGAAACATGATACAGTTAAAAATAAAAAGATTTTCTCATACATGTAAATTGTGTGTGTGTGTGTGTGTGTGTGCGCGCGCGCGCGCAATTTTCAGCAGTAAGTATTTTTACTTCCATTTCGCAGCTTAACAAATGCACAACTGCAGAGTTCCAAAACACAGATGTGACAGAAGAATTGATCATAAGTGATATGCTTTTTCACACGGTGTGGTATAGTTCAATCTATTATGATGTGCTGCAAAATTCTCCACAAAAGTTTGAGGGTTTTGCATGTATACTGTATATCCATGTGGTTTATCCTACGATGTTTCACTGTGGTTTGACTGAAGTGCTTGTTATTTTAGACTGTCTGCAGCAATTTACTTATAGTAATATAAATTATTATATACTAATTTTTCTTGATGCTTTCTTAAGGAAAGAAGCTGAATCAGTTATACTATGGTTTCATCGATCACATTAACAATGCAATCAGATTTTGTAGACCTTCTAGAAGGTTTGTCTGGCTCTGTTCTTTATACAAATTTTTCTAAGGATTGTGAACATTTTATTCCATCTTACTTTGTCGAAGACTTGTTCAAGGCCCACAACTACTAGGAAGGTTTCTTGACTTAATTTGATTAGCCTTTGTCAGTCATTCTTAACATCACCGCATTTCCATACAATGGTAATTGTAAGGTATGATAAATTCTGTGTGAAAAGTTGTAAAATGTTTCTCAACACTATCACTTGTATTTTCTTCAGCATTACACATACATTTATAAAATACTTCCTCATGTCATCATTCTTGGTATGTTCAAATTAAGCTCATCAACAATAACATTTTCATTATCACTTATTCTCATCCATTACAAATCACACGTCAAAGGCTCTCTAACATTTGCACTCTTAGCTTGGCAAAGGATTTATTCGGAAAACTAACGAAGTTTTCATTGTCTTTTGTGTGTGTCTTTAGATGACTCAGCACTTCTCCTATTCAACGGGTGCCCTCCTTGTCTCCTAAATTATAAATGTTAGTTCCCTGGAGACTTGGGCTTTCAGAGAGATAAAAGCACACTTACTAAATAGTACTCTAACTATTTAATTTCATAAAATTATCTATATTGAACTTATCTCTCACGTCATCCTGTCCCAACCTAACTCCACTAAAAATATTCTGAAGTATGAGAATAGTATGACCCTAATTACTTAGTATTGTTCACAACTATGATAACGAAGTTTTGAATCTAAATCAACCCTCCTACCTCCAGTAGTACTTATTCACACAATTACTGAAACATACTCATTTGGTACTGTGGCAACTCCCAAGTATGCACCAATACATCATTTCATATCACCCCAATTATAATTTATGTCACTGAAAGGTTGGCCTGTGATAGCTTGAATTTCAACAGTCTTGTTTTCATGTTCCCATCTAGCACTTAATGCCTCCTCTATGTGGTGAGAAGCAATTTATCATAATATTATTTGACTTAAAGAATGAGTGACGTTTAAACCCAATATCTAATAGCTGACCATTTTTGTGATACATGCTATTGAGTTATGAGAACTAACACTTCAGCAGATACTTGCCCCTGATCAATTCTACTCAAGCCAACCCCACCTTTCACCATGTAAGTGGTTTTTTTGATCTTTTTAACTGTTTTTCCCATGTTCCCTTGTCCTTTTTTCTGTTTATTTATTTACTGCCATCACATTATCCTTCATTTCTATGTTTACCTTAAAGTTCTTTCTCGTTTTGTGATCTCATTTTTCACTTATCAACAGTTTTAGGTTCTCTACAACTATTCAGAATTAGAATCTCAACTACTGTAATCTCCTGGCCTGTAATTGCAGCAAATTTTCTGTTCATACTTTACCTATGTCCCTTCTTTAACTTTTCTCCCTTTTTGTGTTTTATCTATTTACAAGGAAATACTTTTTACTTCCAAATACAAAATATATAAAGCACATTTTGTTTTCACTTGTCATGCTCCTACAGTTGTTTCAGTTTCAGCAATTAGCATGTATATTCTAGTATCCTGACCACGACTTGTAATAATATATAACTTTCTTGAGGAAATACAGGATACCTAAGAAGAAAATAATATCATTTCTTTAAACACCTTAACAGCTTTCTGCAGAAAAGTGCAAGTCAAAGCGGAAAAACAGTTAAAGGAAGCACCACCCAGTATAGAAACCTGATACACAAAAATGCAATTTATATAAGCTGCTTTTAGTTATAGACCAGCAACTAGTGACTGTCAATGTATACAGTATCAGAAAACTACTCACTTCTTGTCAGATTCCGAGTCACTACTGCTCCGAGAGCTGCTACTACTACTCCTGCTTCTCCTTTGAGTTTCTTCCTTCTCAGACTTCTCACTGTCTGACCCACTGTCATCAGTGTACACTTCAGAGGCTTTTAGCTTGGTTTTAGAGCTACTGGATTTTTCCTCGGGTTGTTCGCCATCCTCTTCCTGCTCTTCAGTAACTTCTTTCTCCTCTTCTTTCCGCTTTTCCTGCTCAATACGTTGTTGTTTCTCCTTCTCCTCTGAAATACAATCAATAATTATGTACAAAAACACTGATACTGGTCTTCTGTCACAGTTATGTTAATTATATAACCACCAAATAACTGCCAAATTAAGCACCTCACACAAGACATAATTAAAAACAAAGTGAGACCCTTAAAGTATGTTGTTCTGTATACCCTGGACTTAGTCTTGAGAACCACTGTTTAAACCTCATATCTCATCTGATCAATAGTTTACAGATTTCCTTTGTTCCAGTAGCTATGTGTTTTATCTATTTACAAGGAAATACTTTTTACTTCTAAATACAAAATACATAAAGCACATTTTGTTTTCACTTGTCGTGCTCCTACAGTTGTTTCAGTTTCAGCAATTAGCATGTATATTGACTCGCACTTTTCTGCAGAAAGCTGTTAAGGTTTTAAAGAAATAATATTATTTTTCTTCTTAGGTATCCTGTATTTCCTCAAGAAAGTTATATATTGTTACAAGTCGTGGTCAGGATACTAGAATATACATGCTAATTGCTGAAACTGAATCAACTGTAGGAGCATGACAAGTGAAAACAAAATGTGCTTTATATATTTTGTATTTGGAAGTAAAAAGTATTTCCTTGTAAATAGATAAAACACAAAATGGGAGAAAAGTTAAAGAAGGGACATAGGTCTCTCTTTTTCCTTTTTATTTCTCTTTCTTCACTTTTCCCTGATTAGCAATTAGAGAGAGAGAGAGAGAGAGAGAGAGAGAGAGAGAGAGAGAAAAACCTATATATATATATATATATATATATATATATATATATATATAGAGGGAAACATTCCACGTGGGAAAAATATATCTAAAAAGAAAGATGATGAAACTTACCAAACAAAAGCGCTGGCAGGTCGATAGACACACAAACAAACACAAACATACACACAAAATTCTAGCTTTCGCAACCAATGGTTGCCTCGTCAGGAAAGAGGGAAGGAGAAGGAAAGACAAAAGGATATGGGTTTTAAGGGAGAGGGTAAGGAGTCATTCCAATCCCGGGAGCGGAAAGACTTACCTTAGGGGAGAAAAAGGACAGGTATACACTCGCACACACACACATATCCATCCACACATACACAGACACAAGCAGACATTTGTAAAGGCAAAGAGTTTGGGCATTTTTTGGGCAGAGATGTCAGTCGGGGCGGATGTACAGAGGCAAAGATGAAGTTGAAAGACAGGTGAGGTATGAGCGGCGGCAAATTGAAATTAGAAATTAGCGGAGATTGAGGCCTGGCGGATAGCGAGAAGAAAGGATATGCTGAAGGGCAAGTTCCCATCTCCGGAGTTCTGACAGGTTGGTGTTAGTGGGAAGTATCCAGATAACCCGGACGGTGTAACACTGTGCCAAGATGTGCTGGCCGTGCACCAAGGCATGTTTAGCCACAGGGTGATCCTCATTACCAACAAACACTGTCTGCCTGTGTCCATTCATGCGAATGGACAGTTTGTTGCTGGTCATTCCCACATAGAACGCTTCACAGTGTAGGCAGGTCAGTTGGTAAATCACGTGGGTGCTTTCACACGTGGCTCTGCCTTTGATCGTGTACACCTTCCGGGTTACAGGACTGGAATAGGTGGTGGTGGGAGGGTGCATGGGACAGGTTTTACACCGGGGGCGGTTACAGGGGTAGGAGCCAGAGGGTAGGGAAGGTGGTTTGGGGATTTCATAGGGATGAACTAAGAGGTTGCGAAGGTTAGGTGGACGGCGGAAAGACACTCTTGGTGGAGTGGGGAGGATTTCATGAAGGATGGATCTCATTTCAGGGCAGGATTTGAGGAAGTCGTATCCCTGCTGGAGAGCCACATTCAGAATCTGATCCAGTCCCGGAAAGTATCCTGTCACAAGTGGGGCACTTTTGGGGTTCTTCTGTGGAAGGTTCCGGGTTTGAGGAGATGAGGATGTGGCTCTGGTTATTTGCTTCTGTACCAGGTCGGGAGGGTAGTTACGGGATGCAAAAGCTGTTTTCAGGTTGTTGGTGTAATGGTTCAAGGATTCCGGACTGGAGCAGATTCGTTTGCCACGAAGACCTAGGCTGTAGGGAAGGGACCGTTTGATGTGGAATGGGTGGCAGCTGTCATAATGGAGGTACTGTTGCTTGTTGGTGGGTTTAATGTGGACGGACGTGTGAAGCTGGCCATTGGACAGGTGGAGGTCAACGTCAAGGAAAGTGGCATGATCTCCGCTAATTTCTAATTTCAATTTGCCGCCGCTCATACCTCACCTGTCTTTCAACTTCATCTTTGCCTCTGTACATCCGCCCCGACTGACATCTCTGCCCAAAAAATGCCCAAACTCTTTGCCTTTACAAATGTCTGCTTGTGTCTGTGTATGTGTGGATGGATATGTGTGTGTGTGCGAGTGTATACCTGTCCTTTTTCCCCCCTAAGGTAAGTCTTTCCGCTCCCGGGATTGGAATGACTCCTTACCCTCTCCCTTAAAACCCATATCCTTTTGTCTTTCCTTCTCCTTCCCTCTTTCCTGACGAGGCAACCATTGGTTGCGAAAGCTAGAATTTTGTGTGTATGTTTGTGTGTCTATCGACCTGCCAGCGCTTTTGTTTTGTAAGTTTCATCATCTTTCTTTTTATATATATATATATATATATATATATATATATATATATATATATATATATATATATATATCAACTCTGCTTCTGCTATCCGGTTCTAGGAACTGGTACATAAACACACTATTGCAATCACAGTGGCCTTTACAACTTGTGCATGCCCAGTTAATTTTTATTCACATAACTTTCCTGCCTGGACGTCAGAATAGGCAGTATTGCAGCTTAATAATTAACATGTAGTGAAGGGACAATGTCCATGTAACTGGTTCATCAAAACACCATGTGAATACCTGCTGGTTAATTGGCTGGGCTGGTGACGGGGGCGAGGGGGGTGGGGGCGTTTAAGGGGGTAAACAACAAGGTCATCAGATCATCTGTCAAGAGAGAGATCATCTGGAGTTGGACATCAGAGATAAACTTGACTGAAATATGAAAGTGTGAACGATTGGTATAATCTAGGCACTGAAAGCAATACCGATGCCAGAGCGAACATAATTTGAAGAGAATCAAAAAAGTGTCAGGCCAGTAATAGTAAGAGCAGGTGAAGGGTCTCCGAGGGCTCATCTGTGGTGAGAGAAACCCCACCAGCATCTGACTCCCGCCAACCCAATTAAGTGCAACTACAGTAACGGCATCAAGAATGCCTTCTAGCTGGGAGATTTGTAACAGCTAAAATGAGAAGGCTAGAAATTTAATGGCTGTCAGTTGGACTTACAATAATAAAATAAGCCGAGAGAAGCAATAAGGTCAGCAGGAGTGTGAGGGCCAGGCAAGTGCCCCCAGAACTCTGCATGTGATGGAGGCCATTCCTATCACAGCCATCCTGACCCAATCCATTATAGAGGAGGAAGTACAAACACTATTACTAGAGTGCTTCCCTTAAACCTGAAATTAGAGTGCAGCATAAAAATGAGGGTTAACTGCATCTAAAAGCAATTAAAACGCGAGAAGAGGGATGATGAAGGCGCATGGCGAAGGAGGTAGGGTCAATGGCCCCGAGATCCAGCAAGCAGCAGTAGACACCTTAACCCGAAGCACTCCGCCCACACCCCTACAACAGTTTAAAAGGTTATATCCAAGTATAAACCCAACTTACATGGAGAAAACTGAAAACATTACTCGAGTCATTCACCAATATTAGAAGCAAAAAGTCTGCAACAGTTTGCTTAACACAGAGAGCCAGAAGGAGGGGACATTTCACCAGGCTGTGACCTATCTGTAAGTTCCACATCCACAAGGGATGGCCTATCACATAAAATAAAACTATGCATTAATCTCATATGACCCATCGAGAGTTGGCACAGAATGAACTACTTCTGGGAGAAAATGAAGGAGGAGCACCACGCAGTGGCAGCACACCAGATTTTGTTCCATCTCCAAGTAAGATAGAGGTCTTTTTTGCTCTGAAAAATCACCAACTGTGATTGTCAAAACAATTGTTGGGCAAGTAATCACTTCAGTACTCAAATGGTTGACCAATTCACCCCCTGATGTAACCGTGACTTGGGACTCAGAAAAGACAACTAAGACATGCAGCACAAGCAGTACAGAGGAATGTCATCAGACAGAGATGAGAGCAACATCTACCAGTAGCCTGGATATCACTCACTGATCCACTATAAATTAGAATGTAGTTGAGGGAGGTGTCTCTAACAAAATGTAGGTCTCCGTTCATGGCCGTAGCTCTGGTGTGAAAACATTGCACGTTTCCGGCAACAAATGATGTTACCAACCAGCAGGAGACTTAATTATCCAGGGTTTTAAGTTCACCAGTGTAAATTATGGTAGCATCCTCATACTCCCGAAGAACTGACATGAAGAGACACTGAGGGCAACAAATTATTTTTGTTGCTCCTAAATTATGGTCTGTGTACTAACCACAAGTGGGTGTGTGGAAAACACCAGGAGTACATTCTGAGGAAGCTAGGTAGTTTGGTTTTGTTTTGCTTTAGGGCGCAAAAACAACTGGGGTCAATCACAACCAAGTCAAAACTATAGAAAACAAAGACAGAGGGGAGTTAAAAAATAACTAAATGTCAGTCCCAATGGACATAATAGAAAACAGCTAAAAACAGGCACATGGAAAAAGGGCTAAAAAACACAATACAGAAACGGAGGTCCAAAACTAAAAATTAAACGGCCTTCACCATATTTCTTTGGTGGATAAAAAGTACGACGCGGTCGACAGCCCGCGTGCCATTTGCTAAAACGGCCGATAACTCAGACAGCAAATCCAAATGGGAACGTAAAAGGTTAAAAAGTGGGCAGTCCAACAGGAAGTGGCAGACAGTTAAAACTTACGTATAATGTGTACAAAGTGGCCGGGTAGCGCCACTTAGCAAATGACAATGGCTAAAAAGGCAGTGCCCCATACACAACAGAGTTAAAATAACCTCCTCCCAGCAGAAGGGCCGAGAGGAGGTTATCCAAGCCGCTGGGAGAGGCTTAATAAGCCGGAGCTTATTCCCGTGAAGGGAGGACCACTGGTGATGCCAAAAGGACTCCACCTCCTGACAGACGGCAACACAGAGATCATCGGAGGGAATATAGGTACTTGCACGCTGAGGTATGAGGACTGCAGCTTTGGCAGCAGCCTCATTCCCTGGCAGACCAACATGACAAGGAACCCACAGAAACATGACACTGGCTCAATCAAGAGTGAGCAGTTGACAGTTTTCTTGGACTCGCTGCACTAAGGGGTGGGCAGTATACAGTGCACATAGACTTTGAAGGGCACAGAGTGAGTCTGAGCGGAGGACACAATTGAAAAGGTTGTGTCTCCGGATGTACTCCATGGCCTGATACAAGGGCGAAGAGCTTGGCTGTAAATACTGAGGAAGCTGCCGGAATCCGGTATTGAAAAACACAGGTGCCAATGACGAAGGTACACCCGACCTCACAGCCAATCTGAGAGCCATCAGTGTATACAAAGGTACTATCGCGAAGTTCCATGGTAAGGCCATGAAACTGAAGGCGATAGACCCGAGGCTGGAGTAGTGTCTTTAGGAAGTGAATGAAGGCCAAGGTTAAAATGGGCCGCTTCATGAAGCCAAGGTGGTGAAGGGTTCACACCCCCAGGAAAGGTGCAGGTAGTGTGAAGTTAAGCTGCCGTAGCAAGTGCCAAAAGCAGGATCCAGGAGGTAACAGAGAAGAACAAGCCCCATACTGACGATCAAAGGAATCATCAAAGAAGCAGGCATAAGATGGGTGGCCACACTTAGCAGACACATGGCATGCTGAGGAGAAAGTCACAGCAGTAGGACAGTGGTAGTCCAACAGCTTCAGCGTACAGACTCTCTACCAGGCTGGCGTAAAATGTGCCTGTGGCCAAATGGATGCCACGTTGGTGGATAGTGTTGAGACGGCGTAAGAGGGAACGGCGTGCAGACACATACACAAAGCACCCATAGCCAAGTTTCAAACGGACAAGGGACTGGTACAAACATAGGAGGGTGGTTTGATTGATGCCCCCAGGAAGTATCATTGAGAACATGTAGGACATTGAGGAACCATGTACAGCAGGCTGCCGGGTAAGATACATGGGGGAACGAAGGGAGTTTCCTATTGAGCATGAGCCCCTGAGTTTCATAGTATCAACGAATGGAAGGGCAACAGGCCCAAGATGTAAAGATGGTGGGAGAAACCACTTGCGTCGCCAAAAATTCATACTGACGGTTTTGTCAGTGGAAAAGTGAAAGCCACTATCGATGCTCCAGGAGTAAAGGTGATCAAGACACTGCTGAAGACACCACTCAGTGAGACAGGGGCGTTGAGAACTACAATAGATGGCAAAAATCGTCAACAAAAAGGGAGTCGGAGATGCCTAGTGGGAGGCAGGCCACGATAGGGTTAATGGTGATAGCAAAGACGATGAAACTCAGAGCAGAACCCTGAGGCACACCGTTTTCCTGGATAAAAGTGTCTGCCAAGGCAGAACCCACATGCACCCTGAAAACTCTATCTTTTAAAAATGCCTGAAGGAAACAGGGCAGGCGCCCACGGAAGCCCCACTTGTAAAGTGTACAGGATGCCAGTTCACCAGCAGGTGTCGTAGGCCTTCTCCAAATCAAAAAACATGGCCATAGTCTGGGATTTCCGCAGAAAATCATTCATGACATGGGTGGACAAAGCAACGAGATGGTCAACTGTAGAACGCCACACTCTAAATCCACATTGTGCATTTGTCAGTAAATTGCGAGACTCGAGCCACCATACCAGCTGGGATACAATCCGTCAACTTGCAAACACAGCTGGTGAGAGAGATGGGGTGGTAGCTAGAAGGAAGGTTTTTGTCCTTACCAGGCTTAGGTATGGGTTTACCAGGCTTAGGTATGGGTATGGCGATGGCTTCACACCAGTGTCTGGAAAATGTGCCTTCTGCCCAGATGCAGTTGTTCGTGTTAAGCAGAAAGTGCCTGCAAGAGAAAGGTGCTGCAAAATCTGAACGTGGATGGCGTCCGGCCCTGGGGCAGCGGATCGGGATGAAGTGAGAGCATGATCTAGCTCCCTCATAGTAAAGGCGGCATTGTAGCACACACAATTCGGAGAAGAAAAGGGTATCACCCAAGCCTCCTCTGCTCGTTTCCGATGGAGGAAGGCAGGGTGACAATAGAAAGAGCTCGAAACTTCAGCAAAATGATGGCTCAAGGTGTTGGAGATAGCAACAGAGTCCACAATAACTGTCTGCTACTGTGAAGCCAGAAATGGGGGAATGGATCTTGGTCCAAGAGAGCCGTTGGAGGTTGGCCCACATGACAGAGGAAGGGGTGGAACTGTTAAAAGAACTAGTGAATGAAATCCAATTAGCTCATTTGCTATCCCGAAGAACACAATGACAATTTGCACACATCTGTTTATAATGAACACAGTTTGCCAACATAGGATGACTGTTAATAACATGGAGATCATGACTCCGTGTGTGGATTTCATCTAGGCTTGCCTCAGTCCACCAAGGGACTGGGATACAATGTGATAAAGAGGAAGTGCGAGGAATGGAACATTCTGCAGCACTAAGGATAACGTTGGTGAGATAGTCCACCTGGTCATCACAACTGGAGAAATCTTGTTCTTCGAAGGTCGCCAGGGAGGAGAAAAGCTGCCAGCCAGCATTAGTAAGCTGCCATTTGGGCATGCACATGGATGTGGTAGGAGTAAGCAAATGGAGAGCACACGGGAAATAGTCGCTCGAGTAGGTGCCCGAAAAAACGGACCACTCAAGATGATGGGCAAGCTGGGCAGTGCAATGCAAAAGGATAGGTCCAAATGGGAATAGGTGTGTGAGGAGCCTGAAAGGAAAGTGGGTGCTCCAGTGTTAAGGCAGAAGAGGTTGACTTGATTAAGAAGGTCAGCCAAGAGGGCACCTCTCTGACAGGTCCTGGGAGAACCCCAAAGGGTACGATACGCACTGAAGTCACCAAGTAGCAAAAATGGGGGAGGTAGCTGCCCAATAAGCTGAAGGAAGTCTGCCCTGGTGACATCTAATGACGGAGGGACATAAATGGTACAGAGGGAAAAAGTCAGGTGGGGAAGGAAAAGGCAAACTGTAACCGCTTGAAGACAGGTAGTCAGGGAGATGGGTTGACTATGAATGTCATACCGTATGAGCTGCATGACGCCCCCACGAGATGGAATGCCGACCTCAGGGGAAGGTTAAAATGAATCAGTAAGTAATGTGAAAGCCCAAAGTGGTCGTGAGGACGCAAATTCGTTTCCTGAAGGCAGAGTACAAGGGATGCTACGATGCTAAAAGCAGGCATAAATCCTCTTTGTGGGACCGACGGCCACGTATGATCCATTGGAGGACAGTCATGAGGAGGAAGAGATGTAGGGTGTCAACTCTGCAGCTGCCGAGTGACAGCCAGTGTAGCGTCACTACTACAGGCTACAGGGCACAGAAGCAGAAGGTTCCTGCTCCCTAAGGTCCACAGAAGCTTCGGCTTGCTTGTGCAGTCAGTCGGTGGAGTCCAACACTGAAAAACAGTTGGTGGTGCGCACCGGGGATATGGAGGTTGGCCAGGCTAAGGTACCACATGGCGACATCGTCGAGCAGGATCTTAAGAGTTGGCGAAGGAGAAGACTGTTTGCCTATCATGGACTTCAAACCTTTCCGGTTGGAGGAAGACTTGGGTGTCGTTAGGCTGGAGGGATAGAGGAAGTCTTCATGGGAGTACTCCTCCTGTCCTTTCCTGCCTACTGGTTGTATAGCTGGTGGCTTCGCCCCTTGAGGCGAGAGTTAGTTTGTTGGACAGTGGAATGGGGGGTGGGGGGAGGTGGGGGATGGCAGTGCTACCTTGACACTGTGCGATTTCACAACCGCAGAATTTGAGGACGCATGCCTGCGTGGCCATGTCCTTCATGGAGCGAGGGGTAACAAGAACAGAACTATAGGTGCCAGACGGGAGATAGCCAGTAACTTGCGAGCTACTTGGTAAGGCACTTTTTCCTTTACCCGAATCTCTTGGACAACTGGCTCATCAAGATACATGGGATAATCCAAAGAGAAGGTGGCATGGTCGCCATTGCAGTTGATATAGCGGGGAGAAGGAGGCGGACAATCGCCCTCGTGTGCATCCCTACCACAGGTTACACATTTGGCTGGATGTCGACAAGACGTTCTAGTGTGGTTGACACAATGACACCAGCAGTAGTGCATTGGTTCAGAATGTACGGCCTGCTTTGATCTTGGACAGCAGCACCACTCTATCAAAGGTGAGGAAAAGAGTGTGGCGGACAATCGCCCTCGTGTGCATCCCTACCACAGGTTACACATTTGGCTGGATGTCGACAAGACGTTCTAGTGTGGTTGACACAATGACACCAGCAGTAGTGCATTGGTTCAGAATGTACGGCCTGCTTTGATCTTGGACAGCAGCACCACTCTATCAAAGGTGAGGAAAAGAGTGTGGGTGGGCACTAAGGAGGAATCTACCTTTTTCATTACACAATGGAAGGCAATGACACCTGATCTGAGAAGTAAGATTGGATTTCAGCCTTGGTTAGACCGTCGAGCAGCCTGGTGTAAATTACACCACGGGAAGAATTCGAAGTTCTATGGGCCTCAACACAAAAAGGGTAGCCATGGAGAAGTGAGGCGGCAAGCAGCAGTTGTGCAGTCTCCAAAAGCAAAGTGCCATTCTGTAAACAAGAGCAGGATTTCACAGGGCCAGCAATTGTATCAACACCTTTCTGAATAATAAGCGGATTTACCGTGGTGAAGGACTGACTGTTTTCAGAACGTGAGACCAGAAGGAACCGTGGTGCAGCAGGAAGTGTCATCGAATCATTAACCTCATGACGTTTACGTTTTGTAGACACTGATTGGGAAGATGACTGCCTCATTGTGAGAAAATCTCCTATGATTGCCAGCGTCTCTGATGGTGCGCTCCTTCCAACTGGGAGATCCCTTAACAAGGGGTGCACCCACCTTAGATGATTGTTCACACCTCCCGAACATCTGACAGTGGGACCAATCAGCAATTTGGGAAGATTGCCGCTCAGGCAATCACCCCTCCCTGGGCCTGGCCTGTACCAGGGGGTACATGCGAACCCTACCTGTTGACCCGGGGCTGGGAATTACGCGTTACCCAGTCACCTGTTACGCGTCAAAAGGAAGAGTAACACTCAGAAGTGAGCTTTGTGGGATGCTGGTCTCTTGAAACAATGGGAGCTGAGTGATGCACCAAATCTAACTCTAAACAGGTAGGATGAGAGACTGCAATGAAGTGTTGGGATTTATAAAAATCCTGTTTGGTTGCTGTTTTGGAGCTAACGAGATGGTTGGTTGTGGACAGTCCTTCCGCGAACTACTGACAAGTGGATGAAGGGTCCCACAATTCAAGATCCCAGTACATGTGCCGAGCTACCATCCTCTTGAGCAGTTTGCAGAGCAAGTTGGTGAGGCTAATTGGTAGGTAGCTGTATATGGAAACAAGGTTTCCACCTAGTTTAAGGATTGGGACGACGAAACTATCTTGTCATTGGGAAGAGGAAAAACCTACTACTAAAACATGTTAAGGCCTGGGCCATATGGTGCGATAAGTAAGGAGCCTGAAGGGACCCCTGCAACAGGTAAATACTGGAGGTGGGTTCTGCTCCTTCAGCTCGATGTGGGGAGAGGTTCCCGAAATGGTGCCCCCTGGAACCATGAGACAGATGGGCCTATGACCCCCATGGTAGAGTTTATTTGCACTACTACCGATGAACTGAGCACAGTAGTGGCAAAAGCCAGTATTATTGGTAGTGGATACAAACAATCAAGTTTTTTCCAAGCTATAAAATATGAAAGGCAATGTGTGACTTTCAGTTCCTGGATTTTGTGTCCCTTGATGGAAGTAGCACAGTTCGGGGATGGAGGAGGGTCATTCCCCAAACTGACACACGCAAGTGATCATCCACAGTCTCAGCACATCAATTCAAGTGTTCACTGGGAAGAAGTCTAGTATTTGCATTTAAAACACGGCACTGGTGGTGGGAAATATGGCTTCACATCGTCACACAAACCATGATTTTGACCCTATCTGGAGACAGACCCTCTTAAAAATTAGGATGAATGCACCAGAGTCAACCTTGCTGTATAACAAACCTCAACAAACACGACATACGAAGTGGATCCCCCAAAGTGTTCATCTGTCTGCAGTGTTAGGTCCTGGTGAAAATTTGAGGGAAAGGGAGCAGAAAAGTAAATTCAAATATTTTTCATAAATGTAATACTCAAACTGTATGGTAGTTATGTGCCTTCAACTAGTTTTGTGCGTTTGGGGAAAGGGTGATGGGGGGCATACATATGCTGAAAAAATTTTAAACCAATCCTTTCTCACAAAAAGTATTTCTCATACCTCTTTCTCTTTTCTCCTCACGGCGTGCTTTTAGCAAATTCATTGCATGCACTTTCCTGTCAACTTTGCCTCTATTTTCTTCAACAGTTTTCTTTCTCTCCTTACACCTTTCTTTCACATCAATCTTTTCCTCTTTCTTCTTTCCTTGATCTTTCTTTTTCTTCATTTCCTGCTTTTTTGCTAGTCGCAGCTTCTTTTCTATCTCAAATCTATAAAACAAAATAAAAAATGAAATCTTAAACAACAGACAATCTTTTTTTTATTGCATTGACTATGAAGCATAGTGTTGCTGCAATGAATATAAGTTGTTTAAAAGAAAAACACAGTACAGTAAGTCATGTGTCAACAATAAAGAAGGTAATGAATGGACAGCACAGAAAAAATGTCTGCACATCAGTGTGCAGTTACATTTTTTTTTTTCAGCAACAGAGAAAAATGCACTACTTAATTTTGTGAGAAACATGCTCTAACCAACTGAGTTGGTTAGACAATAATGTAGGTTTCCCACCCCTCACAAAGCACATCTAGAGGGTAAGGTTCACAAATATTGCCACAGTAACATCGAACAATATAACTTGTAATTATCTCCATACTCTTGTGATGCGATGTCTTTCTTGTCTAACTGTAACAAAGTGTCTACAATAACTTATTACTTGAATGGTGTGTAATTAAGGCGATATCGAAATAACTGCATTGTACACTTTCTCGTTTAAAGCATTAATTGTGTTTTATCAAAAACATTAGTAGCAGGATTGCTTTCCAAATAAAATTAAAGATGTGCCTTTACAACGCTTCTCATAAAACCTTGATTTTGATGTGAATCATCTGAAATATAACACACAAATATTTAAATATTTTTGTTATACTGATTTACTCACAAGATGATATACACAAACGCTTAAACAACTAACCAACTGAAACTGTTAAACCACAAATTACAGGAGTAGACAAAACTGTACAGACCTTGTCTTCATTACTTCTCTTTGTTCAATTCTCTTGAATATTTCTTGCTCCCTCTCTTTCTCTGTCATCTGGGCAAGTCGAGCTTGGTCTTCCTCATCACCCATCAGGTTCTCATCATAGCCATCATTGAACTCTTCCTGACTCAGATCTGAGCTGTCACTGTCACTTCCTTCAGAGTCCGAAACCTCACCTAATAACAGGAAAATAATGCTGACAACTGACTCTGTAGCATAACATCTTGTCTGAAAACTACACATGATGATTACATGCGTCCAACTAAATTTCAAATATAAAGTCCACATATACACTCCTGGAAATTGAAATAAGAACACCGTGAATTCATTGTCCCAGGAAGGGGAAACTTTATTGACACATTCCTGGGGTCAGATACATCACATGATCACACTGACAGAACCACAGGCACATAGACACAGGCAACAGAGCATGCACAATGTCGGCACTAGTACAGTGTATATCCACCTTTCGCAGCAATGCAGGCTGCTATTCTCCCATGGAGACGATCGTAGAGATGCTGGATGTAGTCCTGTGGAACGGCTTGCCATGCCATTTCCACCTGGCGCCTCAGTTGGACCAGCGTTCGTGCTGGACGTGCAGACCGCGTGAGACGACGCTTCATCCAGTCCCAAACATGCTCAATGGGGGACAGATCCAGAGATCTTGCTGGCCAGGGTAGTTGACTTACACCTTCTAGAGCACGTTGGGTGGCACGGGATACATGCGGACGTGCATTGTCCTGTTGGAACAGCAAGTTCCCTTGCCGGTCTAGGAATGGTAGAACGATGGGTTCGATGATGGTTTGGATGTACCGTGCACTATTCAGTGTCCCCTCGACGATCACCAGTGGTGTACGGCCAGTGTAGGAGATCGCTCCCCACACCATGATGCCGGGTGTTGGCCCTGTGTGCCTCGGTCGTATGCAGTCCTGATTGTGGCGCTCACCTGCACGGCGCCAAACACGCATACGACCATCATTGGCACCAAGGCAGAAGCGACTCTCATCGCTGAAGACGACACGTCTCCATTCGTCCCTCCATTCACGCCTGTCGCGACACCACTGGAGGCGGGCTGCACGATGTTGGGGCGTGAGCGGAAGACGGCCTAACGGTGTGCGGGACCGTAGCCCAGCTTCATGGAGACGGTTGCGAATGGTCCTCGCCGATACCCCAGGAGCAACAGTGTCCCTAATTTGCTGGGAAGTGGCGGTGCGGTCCCCTACGGCACTGCGTAGGATCCTACGGTCTTGGCGTGCATCCGTGCGTCGCTGCGGTCCGGTCCCAGGTCGACGGGCACGTGCACCTTCCGCCGACCACTGGCGACAACTTCGATGTACTGTGGAGACCTCACGCCCCACGTGTTGAGCAATTCGGCGGTACGTCCACCCGGCCTCCCGCATGCCCACTATACGCCCTCGCTCAAAGTCCGTCAACTGCACATACGGTTCACATCCACGCTGTCGCGGCATGCTACCAGTGTTAAAGACTGCGATGGAGCTCCGTATGCCACGGCAAACTGGCTGACACTGACGGCGGCGGTGCACAAATGCTGCGCAGCTAGCGCCATTCGACGGCCAACACCACGGTTCCTGGTGTGTCCGCTGTGCCGTGCGTGTGATCATTACTTGTACAGCCCTCTCGCAGTGTCCGGAGCAAGTATGGTGGGTCTGACACACCGGTGTCAATGTGTTCTTTTTTCCATTTCCAGGAGTGTATTATGGTACACATCTTCAGCATTAGTCACATCTACCTCGTAGTTACAGCTGACAAGAAATCTTTGGGTAGACTCGCAGAGCCTACTTAAAAATCTGATAAAAACTGGACAACTTGAAAATATTTGAATTATGCTTAACCTGTGTCCAAATGGGTATTCTCAGGTGATGGATGTAGACAGCAGTTATGCATCTTTAATGAAGAACAGACTGTACAGTAACTTACAAACTTTTTGAATTGTTGAATGCATCAACAGTTTATAATGTTAATGAAGTAAAGACTACATGTCAACTATTTAACGTCTGATTAGTTGTTTCATTTCTATTCTTCATCTTTCCCACTTTTGTGCTCAATTTTCAACCATACTTCTAAGACTGCACAACAGTACTGATTACATCATTTAAGCAACTGAGTAATGGCAAGTGAGCTTTTCAAATGATAACTTACTATTTTCCGACTGACAGTACATAAAGATGTGCAATACTCCATATGCATATAGCAATGGCAGTCTTTAATGAATAGAAACTAAAAAATGAAATTACTATACAGTAGAAATACAATCTTCCAGCAAGTGATAGGATAACTCAAACAATAAGTAATACAAATGCTCTCTTTGGAACAAAAAATTGCTTTTCACATGATACAAGAGGAAAGAGGATGAAGAAAAAATAATTGTTGACCCCCTCCCCCGATCCTGTATTCCTTGACTGAGTTGTTGTGTGGTGTTACATAACATTACAAAGGAATGGTATGTATCCCTAAGTATTCCTACTGACAAATGATAACTCATGAAGGATTATCTTATAATATGTAAATGTAGAGGCGAACACAAATACTGACCATGTCTTATTTTATTTGCATGCAGATAACCACGCCTTGGGTTAACACATCTTGAAGATGGGACAGAAATCGAAGCAACTTCATAAAGAGAAGTAACCATGTGGGTGCAAATATAGAAGCTCCTACCATAGAGCCCTACTTTGGGCAAATGCTAATTCCTTGGATAATAATATTCTTGATATTAGTTATGATGCTGATTAGACAAATGAAATGTGATATTAATTCTTTGTATAGGCTTCTATGTGGATGTTTTGAGTTGAGCATTATGATTTGACAGAAGTTTGATACTATCCAATTGATGACATATGTTGATGGGTGTCATTGGAAGCATCCGATTCCACCCATTTGCTTTTACCCAAGATGTAACAGTGTTGTGGCATGTGACGTCACTATGGCGTGGTGTTTCTGAGTTGGTTCGTGTTTGTAGATATTGTGTTGTTGTATTTGATGGCACCCTCTGGTGGTAGCTCTTGACATGTTGAGTTCAACGTGTAGTATTGGGTTCATTTGAGTCTTAGTTATCACTGTGGTAATGTGGGTTTATTTGAGTCTGGGTAGTCAGTGCCATAATGTGGATTTGGAAGTGTTTGCTTTGTTTTCAGCGAGCTATAATACGTTTTTTCTTTTGTTTGTGCGCTTGATTACTTTGGTGTTCATTGTGTGTGTGTGTGTGTGTGTGTGTGTGTGTGTGTGTGTGTGTGTGTGTGTGGGGGGGGGGGGGGGTGATTTTGTTGGAGGCCTCTGTTGGTAAGTAATTTTTGTTTTGGTTTTAGTCTAAAGTAAATGTGATGTTTTGCCTGTTTTATATTTATGGTATGGGTTTTGGGCTTACAAGTTTTTGGGGTTTTGGTTTCAGTGATATTCGTTAGTCGTGTAGGGGTGTTAAGTTATGGTTGAGATTTTTTTTTTTTTTTAGTGGTTTGAAAGTAGGTATCGAGAGCTATGTTTGAGCTAAACAGGTCAAGGAAAATGTCAGATTTCATTTTTCGGAGTTGTAGCTGTTGGTTTTTTGGTATTGTGGGCTTCGCTTGAGCTATTTATCGTAGGTCGAGTGAAGTGTGTGATTTCTGTTGTTTGTGGCTGTCGCATTACGTTGTAAGTTGAGGGGTTTTTTTATAGTAATATTTGTTTTGTTTTGGGATGGTGTTGTGTTTTGTATTGTTATATATGTAGCTTGTCCCCACCCTAAAGCCCCTATCTTTCACAGTTGTTTTGTTAGTTTCATTTTATGGTTGGAGTGAGACGTTTTCATGTACTTTTTATTTTTGTTCGCATTTGTTGGGATGAGTATATAGTGGCAGTTGGTATTTTGTATACATTGGGAGTAGGCATTTCCGCCATACTGACGACATCTTGGGTAAAAGCAAATGAGTGCAATCTGATGTTTCACTACTGCTGGTGATAGACAATATAAGGATAATAAATATGAATAGTCTTTCTATATTATTCAAGAGAATCTGGAATAGCGATGTCGAATTTCTTTACACCAACAACCAAACAAAGAGCAGACAATGTCTGACATATCTACATCTACATCCATACTCCGCAAGCCATCTGACGGTGTGTGGCGGAGGGTACCCTGAGTACCTCTATCGGTTCTCCCTTCTATTCCAGCCTCATATTGTTCGCGGAAAGAAGGATTGTCGGTATGCTTCTGTGTGGGTTCTAATCTCTCTGATTTTATCCTCATGGTCTCTTCGCGAGATATACATAGGAGGGAGCAATATACTGCTTGACTCTTTGGAGAAGGTATGTTCTCATAGACGCATACAACAAGGCCATGGCTGAGAGACGAAAAGGTAACAAAGAAACAATCTTAAATCTCCATTAATTAAATCCCATCCAACCAAACTGAAGACTACACATGGCAACTGTCTTACAGACATCCCTGAAGAATCCCCTTCCTCCAATGCTACCTACTATGTCACTCAAAAGAGAAATCTAGCATCTGCATTCAGTAAGCTAACTAGGACATTCACCCCCTTCATTTGTCAAAGCTTACAAATGATTTACGCACAAAAATACTCAAACAACATGCAACACAGAGTTTCTGACCTTATTATACCATAATGATTGTAAATACTGAAAAAGGCATTACTCTGGAAGCAAACACTGACCTCAGATTTCACTACAGACCAGTATGTTATCACAAACTATTTCATATTCACATACAGGGCTATTACAAATGATTGAAGCGATTTCATAAATTCACTGTAGCTCCATTCATTGACATATGGTCACGACACACTACAGATACATAGAAAAACTCATAAAGTTTCGTTCGGCTGAAGCCGCACTTCAGGTTTCTGCCGCCAGAGCGCTTGAGAGCGCAGTGAGACAAAATGGCGACAGGAGCCGAGAAAGCGTATGTCGTGCTTGAAATGCACTCACATCAGTCAGTCATAACAGTGCAACGACACTTCAGGACGAAGTTCAACAAAGATCCACCAACTGCTAACTCCATTCGGCGATGGTACGCGCAGTTTAAAGCTTCTGGATGCCTCTGTAAGGGGAAATCAACGGGTCGGCCTGCAGTGAGCGAAGAAACGGTTGAACGCGTGCGGGCAAGTTTCACGCGTAGCCCGCGGAAGTCGACGAATAAAGCAAGCAGGGAGCTAAATGTACCACAGCCGACGGTTTGGAAAATCTTATGGAAAAGGCTAAAGCAGAAGCCTTACCGTTTACAATTGCTACAAGCCCTGACACCTGATGACAAAGTCAAACGCTCTGAATTTTCGGCGTGGTTGCAACAGCTCATGGAAGAGGATGCGTTCAGTGCGAAACTTGTTTTCAGTGATGAAGCAACATTTTTTCTTAATGGTGAAGTGAACAGACACAATGTGCGAATATGGGCGGTAGAGAATCCTCACGCATTCGTGCAGCAAATTCGCAATTCACCAAAAGTTAACGTGTTTTGTGCAATCTCACGGTTTACAGTTTACGGCCCCTTTTTATTCTGCGAAAAAAACGTTACAGGACACATGTATCTGGACATGCTGGAAAATTGGCTCATGCCACAACTGGAGACCGACAGCGCCGACTTCATCATTCAATAGGATGGTGCTCCACCGCACTTCCATCATGATGTTTGGCGTTTCTTAAACAGGAGATTGGAAAACCGATGGATCGGTCGTGGTGGAGATAATGATCAGCAATTCATGTCATGGCCTCCACGCTCTCCCGACTTAACCCCATGCGATTTCTTTCTGTGGGGTTATGTGAAAGATTCAGTGTTTAAACCTCCTCTACCAAGAAACGTGCCAGAACTGTGGGGTCGCATCAACGATGCTTTCTAACTCATTGATGGGGACATGCGGCGCCGAGTATGGGAGGAACTTGATTATCGGCTTGATGTCTGCCGAATCACTAAAGGGGCACATATCGAACATTTGTGAATGCCTAAAAAAACTTTGAGTTTTTGTATGTGTGTGCAAAGCATTGTGAAAATATCTCAAATAATAAAGTTATTATAGAGCTGTGAAATCGCTTCAATCATTTGTAATAACCCTGTACATTGGCTGCAGCAACTTGCAACCAAATTGCCACCTTCCAACATAACCCTGAATGCACTCTGTTATGGACCAATCTATCAATATAATCAAGATTTTGAAGGGGGAGACTATTATACCCTGTATTCTCTTCTGTTTAGATGTTTTCTGCTGCTGTTTTAACAATGTAGTTATACAGGAAGGATAGACATGTGACGTGAATAAGCCGAGGTGGGGGGGGGAAAAAAAAAGCACATGCTCAGGCTGGGGTAGGAAATGGGATGTGCCCTTTCAAAAGAACCATCACAGAATTTGCCTTTAAGAAATTTAGGAAAATCAAACAAAAAGAAATCCAGTGTCCTACCAATGTGTCACCTTGCACAGTAGCAATATGGAAGCAACGAGAAGAAAAAAAAGAGGAATACAAAAAGAACAGAACTGAACAGCAGACAAGTTGAGCAAATTACTGTGCCTAGAATTTTAGTTTTCTTTAGCCCACTAGAAGGGGAAAAAAAAGTGTTTACTTTTGCATAGGTACTGTTAAGGAAATAACTGTATAGGGATACCTAGTATAGGGTCAGGCCGTACTATTTTTTTTGCTACGGAAGGACACCTTTCTGTGAAATCTGAGTAAAAAAAACTTTCATTAGAAATGGAAAACTAGGGCACAACATATATTCTGCAAACTGTTACAAGCAACAGGAATTTTTTATGCATTTAAATAGTAATATTATGTTTCTATATTTTCAATATTAATTATTTTACTGAGCGTTACGGAAGGACAAGAAAAAGCACAGCTTTTTTGATACTTGAATATAAAGATTAATTCCTGCTCTGATGTTTATATTTCACTTAGCAATTTTTTTTAATTAGTTAACTGCATATGTTTAGTATGTAAATAAGGGCATAATAGATATTTTTAGCTCTTAGATTAAATGCTGCATCCAAGAAAGTGAGTAGCTGCAGTGTTACGGAAGGACGTTACGGAAAGACATTTTTTCCCAGCTATACAAATTTGACTTTTTAACACAAAATATATTGTTATTTGTTGAATTTTATAATAAATGCTATCATACAAGTTACATATTAATTTATTACTGGAATTAAAATTATGTAGCATAGGAAAGTGAGATTATTGTTAGTAAAATATAGACTTTATACGTACGTAATTTGAAACACTGTTATGAGAAAGTACCCTTTACATTTAATAAAGTAACACTGAAAAATGGTTTATAAACTTCAAAATAATTGAAAAAAATATATACTTAAGCATAACTACCTGCTTAAGAAAGCATGAGTAATGTTGCCGAGATATTTCCTTTTTTGTTTTTTAAGAAAGTACCAGGGAAAAAAACTTTCATTTAGTTATTGTTCATAAACATCAACAGGATCTGAAAATTTGTAAGTAAATCTTTCAGAACTACCATTAATATGTGGTTCACATAACACAGAAACAATGTCAGCAGGAGAAACATTAAAGACATCATTCTGGACAATTTGAAATGTGTTTTTAGTATTGTCTGTTGACTTCATTCCCATCACTTCGTAAATGTCTTTATCAGCATGAAACTTCTGAATAATGCACGCATACCTGTATACAACAGCTGTATCACTAAGCACCTTGAAAAGTAAAAATGACCCATTAAACAAGACTGAATCATTTGTTAACTTGCTTTGAAATACTTGGTTCTGCTGCTGCTTGAAAACATTTGCACTCTGGATAAGTTTGTAGGTCCTTCCACTATTACGCTGCCCAGAAAAAACAGAATTTTCCAAAAGTGTGACACGTTTATCAGAAGAGGGTTGTGCAAACTGATATTTTCGAAGGCCACTTACATGCAAACAGTTATTCCACCGGCTTTCCAACATTTTCTTTACTGCCTCAATTCTTGACTCTGGAATGTAAATCACAATAATACTTTTGGCAAGATCTTTTGCAGCTGTTGCAAATTCTTCTGCATTATTTACTATTTTTTTCTGGAGTATGGTACGAAAAATGACACTCTTCAGTTCTCCTCCGATGCCATCATGTGGACCCTTTCTATGAGCTGTTTCGAAGTAACTTGGATCAGCTGTTACACCAAAATCTTCTTCATGAACAAGATCACAAACAGAGAACCAGCTTTTGAACTGACTTGCAGCTCCATCACTAAAGTAATGGACATGTGAAATTGGAAACCCAACTTTTGTTTTCAGATGTGCTAAAATTGCCTGATTGGGTATACTAACTACTGCCTCTCAGTATATTTACTCCTTAATGAAATTTGTCCTAAATAATATATCTCTTTTTGCAACAAACAGTTCAGTTCATACATACAATACCAAGAACAAACCACTTACTTTAGTTCAAAAAGGGGTCCACTACTCAAGAACACTCATCTTCAATAATTTGCCAGCAAACATAAAAAATTTATGTTACAAATAAAGATCAGTTTAAAAGGAGCCTGAAAGACTTACTAGTGGCCAACTCCTCCTACTCCATTGATGAATTTTTTAATAGAAACAAATGATGTATTGTATATATTCATACTATTAGTACTGTTACTTCAGCTTAAAAAAAATAAAAAAAATTGACATGTTCCACATCCATGAGGATCTCCTCAACACGGATCTATGGAACGAAAAACTTATCTAATCTAAAACCATGGACATTGTCCTTACTATGTTCTAAAGAATCAGATACAACACAGTAGTTTGTATGCTTCAGCTCAGGACACTTGTAATACACAATGGCTGTAAAAATAGAGAGACTGCGTGAACACCAGTGAGCCTGCATGATCTCAGGTTGATGTTTTAACAAAAAGTTTTCTGAAAAATCCTCTAGTACAATGATATCTGTTTCGGGAAGGGCACATTTTAACATGCGCAACTCTGAGTGCTGCCTACGTGCATTGTAAACATGCCTGGTCAAAGTCTGTAACTGTAAATAAAGTTGCACCTTTGCTTCTGACAACTTTGTTTGCATTTCTTGTTCCTTTGTACGACCTCCTTCTAGACACCATTTATAAAAAAATATTCTTTCATTTAAATCTAACCCTTTAAAATAGCTGTCAAGATTTGAAGTGCCACACACTTCACAATTCCTTCTATACAGCTGATATTGACCCAATGGGTAACTCCCCATACCCTTTGCAGAAAAGTTCATAAATTTGTTTAATACTGTATAACAAAAATCTCTTTTGTCTGTACTCTTTACCATGTTTAATAGAAATAAATTCCTTTCTGCCAGGGCACTGCCAGCTTATGTCATCTCTTTCATAAAATTGTATCCTCTCCTGTATTGTTTGATTTGGCACAGAATCTGTTCTTTTTCCTTTCAAATACACATTGTTTTGGTTTTACATTCCTAGCAGTAAATCCAGCAACCTCAAAAAAATTATGAAGTTTTTGAGGTGCCATGAACTTCCGGATGCTTGGTAGGTGATTTTGGGAGACATCTCTTGATCCTAACAATAGCTTTACCTAATGTGCTAGGTGACATTTTTAATGTTGGATTTGCACTGGTTTGACGAGCAAGGGTGCATTGCATCTTTTTCTTTATTTTTCATATTTTCGTAAATGACCTATCTTTCCCTCAGCTATTAACTTCTGTCGTTTTGCTTTCTTTCTCCCACAATCTTTTTGACAATACACTTCTGCTGTTCCTGGATCGTTCATTTTTCATTTTCTGCATTCCTTAGCACACTCGGCACCAGTTTTGGCCATCACACCTGCACATATATTCAAGAAACTTGTTAAGTGTATAACCGAACCAAAGAAGCAATTGAATTTACATTACATTTCCTAAAATTTCATAGTAAGCCATTGATGTACATTATATTTTATTTGCAAGCGCAAAGCGTGAACATATGCTCTGCTCAAAGGAGATATGCCATGTTTGTTTGGAGTATAAATTAAAAATTACAAAGCCAAAAAATTGAGAAATTCTTTTTACGTGTTTTTAAAAGTGTTGCAGATAACAATGTCACCCAGTCTTTGCAGAGTAGCCTACAATATTCCTTCACAGTTAATAGTAATAAAAATCCAGACTGTCATTCTGGAAACATCCCCCAGGCTGTGGCTAAGCCATGTCTCCGCAATATCCTTTCTTTCAGGAGTGCTAGTTCTGCAAGGTTCGCAGGAGAGCTTCTGTAAAGTTTGGAAGGTAGGAGACGAGGTACTGGCAGAAGTAAAGCTGTGAGTACCGGGCGTGAGTCGTGCTTCGGTAGCTCAGTTGGTAGAGCACTTGCCCGCGAAAGGCAAAGGTCCCGAGTTCGAGTCTCGGTCGGGCACACAGTTTTAATCTGCCAGGAAGTTTCAGTAATAAAAATATTAGGAAGTTGTCAGATAAATACTAACAATATTAACAAGATGCCTCAGCATGTAAATATTTGATACACTTGCTTATATAGCACATGGAATTATAGCCTACATTCTTCACTCAGGCCTTTGAAGTAATCAGACTTATTCGAAAAAATGTTTCAGACTTATGCATAAACAAACTTTGTTTACATTAAACTATTACTTACTTTAAAATTGTTTATAACCTTTATAACCAGCAAATTTACACTTCCAACATGAACAGCTACTTGAAACCTATACAACAATGGAGAGAGAGAACATAAAACTGGAGGGAAAACATCTGACAGAATTGTTTCATTGGCTAGCTAGGAAAAGACATGCTGTGAGTGACTGGTTTCATTTTTAGAGGGAAACTCAAATAGACATTTATCCCACATGCCCTTCTGTAACAAAAAATGTCCTTCCGTAACAAGTTTTACAAAATAAATATTTATTAAATAGTCGTGTTTCATGTGGATTTATGGTACTGAAGACACTATAATACTCATATTAGGAAGTTATGGAAAAGAAAATGTTATACTAACTGTTCATTATACTTTATATTTAAATTATGTCAACAATTTGTTACGGAAAGACATTTACAATTTTGGGGAAAATTTTATGTCTTTGATAAACATACCAAATTTCTTCTTTTAATACCAATGTATTCCTGTTAGGCTAACTTAAGTGCCCACATAGATTTTGTCACAGGATCATCAATGTGTGTGATACAAATAATAAAAATGAAATGTCCTTCCGCAACAGAAAATATATATATTTTTTTCTAAATGTGTGTGAAAAAAATCACACTAATATTTTTTAAAAAGGAAAATGACTATTGCATATGAAACTACAGTTTTCTGAACAAAAAAGCACAAAGTTTTATGTGATTAAAAGGTTTTTCAATTTCAGTACTTGTGGCATACAATATCACAGCCTGACCCATATACACTTTATTTTCTTCCACGGGCATGCTACTCATTTTTGGGCAAATGCTATGGAGATCCTCCACTCTTTCAATTTTCATATTCTCACATAGATGCAAGGAAACAGACAGACAAAAAGACATGTACAACAAAATGAATTTATGTACAAATTGTTACAAGATATCACCTTCTTCAGGTTCCGAACTCTTTTCCTTTTCACTCTCACTATCACTGCCCGAAGATGATTTTGTGACAGTCCTCTTTCCTGTCCTCTTTGCAGGTTTTGGTTTCTTCTTCTTTTTATTATTTCCCCTTGCATCCCAGTCATCATCAGAGTCTGAAGTATCAGAGTCACTGAATGCATTCTCCTTCTTAGTCACATTATTCTCCGCACCATCATCTTCATGTTTTGCTTTTTTCTTCTTGGACAAAGACAATAATTCCTGAAAATGAAAATAAGCAAGAGAAAGCAATGTTATTAAAATTTACATAACCAAACTTAGCAAGCATGAAAACAATTCATGTCAATAACAGTTGGATGAAGACAATAATACTCAGACAGGAAACAAATATTAATTACAAAATATGGCTAATTTGAGCAACAGCTGATCCTACAAGTTAAAACAGTCATTCTACTAACACAGAAGGAAGCAATTACAAAGGGCAATTTACGACTGAATGGTACGTACAACAATTTATGATCTGACCAGAGAAACCAAATGTATTGGTGATTTTTGTAGTACTTAGAAAGCACTACCTCCATTCTCATATAAACCTTAAATATACATCACACTGAAACAGTTCGACGCGAAATAATTTTTATGTGATTTTGCAACGAATATTTTTATTTAATTGGGTTCATTGCTCATTAAACTAGCCAAGTATGTAAACCTACGTTGTAACAAACAGTTCATTATTTCTGATGCTGTGTCTTGCAGATGGATTCGATCGAAACTGCACGTGTAAAATTCTACGTATCCGCTTTTTATTCCAGCATGGTCCGAAAAGGCAGCTCTGGTTACGTATCCGCTGTTCATTCCAGCTTCGTCCAAAATTGCAATTTTAATGTCTCATTACTCACAAAGGCGATGACTGAACATACCCCCCCCCCCCCCAAGGTGTTTCAAATGAAAATCTTGTCACCAAAACCAAACTGCCAGGTGAAATACGACGCACGTTGTTCATTTCGATTATTATTACCTTTAGTACACATTCGTTTTAATATAATATGGATAAGTAGCCCTCATGAAAACGGCAAGAGGAGTGACACATTATGATTAAGTACACTTTTTCAAATTATCTTTAAACTTTCCAGTCAGAAAATTCTGACTGCATTAGGATTTTTGAACAAAGGTTATGATTTCCAACTACAGTATTATTATGCTAACAGTTCTACTTACCGAATCCAGATCAGACTCACTGCCGTCGCTTTCTCCACTCTCCGAATCTATTAAAACTTGGTTCTTTCTTTTGCCCATATCTCTTACGAAAATGCAGTACTAGAGCTTTAGTTTTTAAAATATGACACACGCACTCATACACTCAAACATGCACAGCCCTACAATCCTCTGACTAACGCATAACATTGCAAAGATGTTATTCCGAATAACATAGGGTAAAGGTTTTCGCAAGCCTCCCAATGAAATTAATTTATAACCTAAATGTACAAAACATCATGATAGACTGAGTCACTGCAGATGTGTTTATTTTTTCGGAAATATGAACTTTGAAGTTGTGATTTTTCGTTTGTAATAAGATGGTAGCAACCACTTATAAAGCTAATAAATTGAGAAGGAAAAGTGACAACCTAGTTATCAATGTAAAATAACAAATACCCCAGAAAAATTATTTAATTAGTTGTATGCTGTCCATTTATTCCACGCTCTTGAACCAGATTGCTGTCAAAATAAATTCCCGCATTCATTCATGGAGTATGCGTGAATCAGTAAGCGCGGGTGTAGTTGTTTACCAAACTTTGATCGAGACATTATGTTGAATTTTGTTTTATTACCACAGTACAACGTGAATTTTAAGCGCAATGGGTGCTCGTGGCGTTTCCCCTTAAACTCGGACTTTTTTGTGTGTTAGAAAAGTTTCGCCGCGTATAGCAGAGAGAACAGCTGCTACAATTAATGAAAGACGTACACTGACAACAGTGAACAGCTTATAAATATATGAATGCAAACATGGTATCAAATAGCTTGTACATGCAGTATATTAACTCTGTAAGTGAAGCAACTCTGTATTTTACAAAGAACCTATTAAAACAGCGGGCTTTAATGTTTTGAATCGATTTCATGCATGCTTGACACGATATCACGTTTTAGAATGACCGATAAATGCCAAAAGGTCCCTGAACATTTCAGATGCTATTTACAAGGCTTAGCAATTACATTGTTATGTAAATAAATTAGGGAAACAAGCTACTGTGTTGGTGCCGTTTCTATTACCTCAAATAAAATGATCGGCACACACTGATGGAAATCAGTACGAGACCTCCTCAAAAGAAAATTTTAGAGCGTCTTATTTACAGCTTACAGAATTAGAGACTGTATTAAAAGTGTGTCACCGAATAGTGGGCGAAATAGTGACGTCGCATGAAACAATAGTGCAGACAGTGTATATAAATCACTTAACATTATTACCGGTACTTTCGCCGTAAGCCTGTAATTACCAAAGTTGTGATACTTTGTTTCATAAAGAAATGGTCACCCAACATTACACAAGATGTAGCAAAGGCTACCGGTTAACAGTTAACCAGAGTAAATTTTGTGCTCACAAGTATTCAAATGGTTAAGCTTTCCAGCGGTGAAGAAAAGAAAAAAAGTTCAAGCTTTTCGGTTCACTTGGTAGCACGACAAAAGCTGGAAACCACCGAAGTTGCATTTTGTAACACTTTCAATTCGTCTGCGTTATCAAATTCAATAAATGTTAAGAATTGACAAACTTTGTATTGCTTTTTTTACAGTTATAGTTGCGATCAAATATTCACAGCATAGAACATCTAATGCCTGGAGAGCTCTTCATAATTTTTTGCTCTAGGAATGCCACTAGTGCAGCCAGTTTTACGCCTAGTAATACACATATTGTTAAATGACATTAACCGGATTATTACAAGTTCTCTTGTGTAGTAAAAAGACTGAAATCTTCTTTAAATTAATCTGAATTACAACGTGCAAAGTTGAGCTGCTTGTTCATTGTATATTAGCTCATTCTAAGGCGTTACTACGTGTATGAAACTATTATTTCAAAGAAACTGTCATTTGTTATTAAATTTTGTAAGCATTCTAATGATAGGCCTACTGCCCCATGTTTTACCATGGCTGTTTTGTTGTATTCTCCAGCCAAAATAATAAGTAATTGTGTTTGCAATTTGAGATGTGGAAAGTAAGATAAATAGTCTGAGAGTGTCAAAATAATTGACAAATGTATGAAAATAATTTAATGTCAAATGTAACATATCGCTGA
Source organism: Schistocerca americana (assembly GCF_021461395.2). Taxonomy (NCBI): domain Eukaryota; kingdom Metazoa; phylum Arthropoda; class Insecta; order Orthoptera; family Acrididae; genus Schistocerca; species Schistocerca americana. Next base: position 259,579,899 of record NC_060120.1, read on the forward strand.
ACCAGTGTTGTTGCTGCAGCTCCCAACATGCAGATAATCCTCAAAGCACTTGTCACATTGAAGAGTCATTCATATTGGGAGTGACTATATTATAGGGATGATTGTTTTTTATTGGGTGTCATTTCCTGTTTGACCATATTATGTGCAGCGTGTATTTGTAATATAGAATATGGATATTACCATAAGAATAATGTGGAGCAATACATTTCACAAAAGATGGCTGCACATAAGTCACCAATATTCAGCCTCAACCTATGAATAGTTACGAAGAATTCTCAAGTTTAACGGTTAATGATGAATGCATGAATATAAAGACAATTATCCTTCCACTATTCAACATTCTTATTTCTTTATAATTCAGGTTTTTATTCTTAAACTTCGCAGCAGTGAAGGTGGTGAACATAAAAAATAAAATCATTTATCACACTTACTTTAACATTACACAAAGTGTTACAGTATTCGCTATGTTTTGTCATAATCTGCCTTACAATAACTATAAGCTTGAGCTGCTAGTAATTTAAGTTTGTTAACTTAATGACACTTTCTGCAACAGGGTTGAAACTGTCATCAGGTAAGCTGTTAAACTGTAACAGCTGTCTCCCAATATATAAATGCTTTGCCCAGAGACCACTCTATGATGTATGTATTGTGCATTAAACATGGGTTCTCATTTGTGTACATGGTTGAATTTCCATCCCATATAAACATTTTTGTAATATCAGTAACACTTTTTGACATCCTTGATTCCCTATTCCCCTCTAAGTCATTTGATTTATTTATTATCTTACAGTGATAGCCTACTGGATTTGTCATCATAATACAATGAAAATAAATAAATCAAAAATATATGTAAGCGCAGCATACAGGGTGTTACAAAAAGGTACTGCCAAACTTTCAGGAAACATTCCTCACACACAAATAAAGAAAAGATGTTAAGTGGACATGTGTCCGGAAACGCTTAATTTCCATGTTAGAGTTCATTTTAGTTTCGTCAGTAGGCCTATGTGCTACGAGAGAACCAGTTGTTTCCATACCATGTGCAGCGTGTGCAGGCACTATCAGCAGCTGATTGGCCTCCACGGGTACTTTTCTGCGAATAGTTCATCCAACAATGTGTCAATCCTCATTTCAGTGCAAATGTTCTCTTTACGGATGAGGCTTCATTCCAATGTGATCAAATTGTAAATTTTCACAATCAACATGTGTGGGCTGACGAGAATCCACACGTGATTGTGCAATCACGTCAACACAGATTTTCTGTGAACGTTTGGGCAGGCATTCTTCGTGATGTCTTGATTGGGCCACATGTTCTTCCACCTACGCTCAATGGAGCACATTATCATGATTTCATACGGGATACTCTAACTGTGCTGCTAGAACATGTGCCTTTACAAGTACGACACAACATGTGGTTCATGCACGATGGAGCTCCTGCACATTTCAGTCGAAGTGTTCGTACGCTTCTCAACAACAGATTCGGTGGCCAATGGATTGGTAGAGGCGGACCAATTCCATGGCCTCGACACTCTCCCGACCTCAACCCTCTTGACTTTCATTTATGGGGGCATTTTAAAGCTCTTGTCTACGCAACCCCGGTACCAAATGTAGAGACTCTTCGTGCCCGTATTGTGGACAGCTGTGATACAATACACCATTCTCCAGGGCTGCATCAGGGATTCCATGCGACAGAGGGTGGATGCATGTATCCTCGCTAACGGAGGACATTTTGAACATTTCCTGTAACAAAGTGTTTGAAGTCACGCTGATATGTTCTGTTGCTGTGTGTTTCCATTCCATGATTAATGTGATTTGAAGAGAAGTAATAAAATGAGCTCTAACATGGAAAGTAAGCGTTTCCGGACACATGTCCACATAACATATTTTCTTTCTTTGTGTGTGAGGAATGTTTCCTGAAAGTTTGGCCATACCTTTTTGTAACACCCTGTATATAAGTACGCTTTATGAGGGTAGAACAGCCATTGCCATGATGAAGGGACAACCTCAGTAAGTGCTAGAAATGATTTAGGAAAACCATGAAAAACCTAAATCATGATGGCTGGACACAAAACAGCACAATACTCCCAAATATGAGGTCAGCACCTTACCAACTACACTGCCTCATCTGGCTGGTCACTATTCTACAATGTTATTTTGTTCATATGCCATCTGCACAAGATATGTTGTAGTATGAAAAATGGTTCTGCACTGCTTCTTCACATCTCTCTCCACCATCATTGCACACACTACGGACTGCTACTGGTGACTTCATGACCATGAGCAACCTATTATGCTCCTTGCGCTCCCTTCGGTCCATCCTGAAAACTGACTCCAGAACCACAAACATGCTACCATTTGTCATTCAAATCTCTGAATCCTCTCTTTAGTCTGCTTGGCAAACTGAGGCAGTATACCCTCATGATGAGTGAGATGTTGAACGTGGGAGAATGACAAGACATTACTATAATGCACTTATTTTCTTGCAAAATCGTTGCAATATTGTAGTGTGACAAGGTGTTATAGCTACCACCTTTCATTACTAACCTCTACTCCTAATCCTCTTACTAATCTTTGCTTGTGTAGTATGCAGTACTTACAATCAACATTTTAGCAGTACTTTTAAAGAGAAGTATATTAGTAATCTTTTTCATCTCTTCAGGAAATTTATTATACAGTTTAATTCCTGGATAGAAAATGCTAGTTTGAATTTCTTGTTTGTTTTTCCTTGATAAATGTAAGTCCAAACTGGCTCTTGTTCTATGATCATTTATATAAGTATTAGTAAAAAATGTTTTCCGTGAAATGTGTAATCATTTGTAGATGTATTCACTCGGTGCAGTAGGGATACCGTTTTTTAAATAGTTCTTTACAGTGAGTGTGACTACTACGTCTTGTTGCATATTCATCTGCTTTTGCTATAATTACTTCAAGTTATTTATTCTTGAGGTGGATTCGATACCCGGGATCTGTGATTATCAAAATTCTTTATGGGTCTGTATACAAATCATTAGTCATTACCTTATCTGATCTGTCCATATGCTTGTGTACATACTGCAATGACATTTATTGTGAAGTCTCCCAGAGGATTAACAGTGTGCCAGTTCAGGACTCGAATCAGAAATCTCGCCTTTCACAAAGCTCATACCAGCTGAGCTATACAGTCATAAATCATGAGTGTCCTCACTGTTTCACTTCTACCAGAACCTCCCTCTCATACTTTTCAGACTTCACAGGTGTTCTCCTTTGTATCTTTGTGTGTAATATCCTTTCTTTCAGCAGTGGTGTCCAGCAAGATAAGCAGGAGAGCATCTGTAAACAGCAGAAAGTATAAGGCAGGACTGAAGCTGTGGGGAAGGCTGTCAGCTGCACTTGGGTGGCTCAGTAGGTTAGCACAGTGACCACAAAAGGCAAGGTTCTGGCTATGAGTCCTGGTCTGGCACACAGTTTTAATCTGCCAGGAGGTTTCAAAACAGCACGTACTCCATCTCCAGGGTGAAAAATTAATTCTGGATTTTTATCTTCGCCCTATGACATTTACAGAAAATATATACTGTAATACCTATAATTGTTTGAGACTTATCTAAAATACTACTACTCCAAATTTACCCCACAATGTTTCACTAGAATAGTGTACCTTGATTTTGGCTAAACTGTTTTAATTAAAAATGTGTATTCATTTTTGCCATAGCCAACAGACTTGGTTTGTTGAATATGCCGGTTCTTGTAAGATCACAAAAGTTATGTATCATCGGGTGCAGCTGGTACTCTGCTAGGTAACTGCCTGAGTATGCCATGTGCTACTGGCTACTTTCCCTTTGCAATTACGGTAAAGGGGGGGGGGAGGGGGGGAGGTATGCATAGTGTTCCTGATTACAAGACTTTGCATTAATTTCCCAGATTAAATTCTCACCTGCAGTAACTCATGAAGTGAGGGGTGTGAGACTGTTGACTTTGATCCATCCATTGGGTGGTGATGTTAAGCTCGGTGGCCCCCTTGATGCTATTTGAGAGTAGTAGGGTATGTGCGAGCACTGGTTTTACACTCTCCGTTCTCTCACCATGAATCAACCCAGACATCACACCACATTACACACACCCATTGTGGTCACCTACACTTGCCACATGTAGAATATATTTAATACATTCACTGTCAGGAGGGTGCTGGGAACAGGGTCCTCCCACCCCAAAAGTGTTTTTGTGCTATTTTGTTCTGATGTCGTGAAGTGCACCTCCAATGTATGAATACTTCAAAAGAGAGCTTAAACTGTGAGGTAGTCGGTGTCATCAAGACTCAGAAGTGGAATTAACTTTGTAGAGGGTGCTGTTGAGGACTGTGAGGATGCTGGCTGCCTCACTTTCTTACATGACTTTATAAAGAATCAGAATGTAAATTATCTGAAAAGCACCCAATTTAATGTTGTTTACTAGATTCATGTAATAAACAATATACTGCAAGCATGGGTAATACAAAAATAGGGACAAAAAGCTTTTTTCTTAGAAATTATGAGGGTTTGAAAAGCATAAATGCAAACAAACAAATTACATTCTTTACAGATTGTTATCACCTTTGCTACAAGTTTCTTTGCCTCATTTGTACTGTTCTGTGTTGAAATCTTCAAGTAACAACTTCTGCAACTCTTCTGTATTTTTCTACTTCTTTTTTCCCCTCTTCACGCTTTCTATTAGGATAAAACCCTTGACTCTTTTAGAAGGTCGATTGGCACTCAGAGTATTGACATTGGTATCCGAGAGGCTCATGACTATGTCATCCCTAAAATTCTTGATAAAAATATTTGTCTCGATAAATATTTTGAACAAAAAGTGGAAGTTTATGTTACTGCTTTGTTAAACATAATGACAAATGCCAGTTTATGGTACAGTCTTATAGTTTTCCTCAGGGGTGGAAAATAACTTGACATCTCATTCCTTGCTGCTTTGCATCATTATAATTAGAAAAGGATGTAGGCTTTAAATATTTCCTTGCCATTTTCTTGCTCTTCTTCCCAGTGTGTTCACATTTCAATGCCTTGCTTAGTAGTGAGATACATCACATCTCTTTTGTCTTACCATTTGCTACTAGCGTTCTACTAGACTCCCTTCCAAAGACTTCATCTTTTCCTATTTGTGACTTCGTGACTGTGGGGGACAATGTTTTCTGTTTCTCCACAGGGTACCTACGATGTTGGTATTGCTATTCATCTAATGCCAAATTAATGACATTGTTGTATAATAAGTGTTGGTAATAATGGTATGTCTCTTGTCTACATATTTTTCCATTAAGTCGAAAACTACTTTTTCTGCAAAATTTTTACTGACGGTGTGCAGCAGTCCTGTGTAAACAGTCAGCCTCAGTATACAACCAGCTGGGTTACACAATTTGAAGACATCGATTCCATATTTATGCACTTTGCTGGGTATGTACTGACAAAAGTCTTTCGCAAAATGCACCTTTGACTCATCCACTGCTAGCATCTCTCCTGGTTCATACTGTGAGCAAAACATTCTCTGGATCATCTCAAGAAGTTTTTGGATCTTAAATACATGATCAGTTTGATCTGCAGTTGCATTGTCCACAAAATGGATGAATCTCAGCAGCAGTTGAAATCGATTACAGGACATAGGTCTACTGACTTAAGTTGTCTCTGTAGCCAGTAATATGTGGGTAGTAAACTAGCCCCATGTACATAATTATGCCAAAGGACTTGAGCATCTCATCAGTGTTTGTCCCTTGCAAACCTAGCCCTTGTTTTATCAAATGGTTCAAATGGCTCTGAGCACTATGGGACTTAACATCTATGGGCATCAGTCCCCTAGAACTTAGAACCACTTAAACCTAACTAACCTAAGGACAGCACACAACACCCAGCCATCACGAGGCAGAGAAAATCCCTTACCCCGGGAATCGAACCCGGGCGTGGGAAGCGAGAACGCTACCGCACGACCACGAGATGCGGGCCCCTTGTTTTATCATGAGACTGAGTAGTAGCCAAAAATTGTGTGTCATTTGTGTTTGTTTCAATAACAAATAATGCTAAAATATTGTCCCCAATGGAAGTTCTGAGTAACCTGGGTCATTATATTCAAAAGTTTCCATGCTTTTGGGTTGTACATTCCTCAGCATGCTGTAGTCCACTTTGGCCTAGTTTACATATTCATTCCTTCTAGAAACTGAGGAGAGAGAGGCTGTATATTGGATGGCTCATTACCTTTTTCCCGTTCCTTGTCACTTTGTCAGATGACAACGGGTCCATATGTGAAAAAGTGCACTATTGTTATCATCATCATCATCATCATCATCATCACAACAACAATTGGACAACTCACCATCATCAGTATTGAAAATTTGTAACAGCTCTTCCTATGTCAAGAAATCGGACTTATCTTTCCACCCCTGTTTACCAGTAGAGGGACCAGAGCACTGTACTTCTTCCGTGGTCCACCACTTTTGAGATTAGAATGTGCCATTTACTGTAAAACAGATAGCAGAGCAATAGTGTATCAAAATAAATTTGATATTTACCATGTAATTTAATAAACAATAACTCAGAAGATACCAATGTTCTTCAGTTGTTTATTAGAAACACTTACAATTACTCTGCTGCGCGATTACAAAAGAATATTTCATAGAACCACAAAATGTGAAGGGAAACTACACAGCAAACTAAAACCATGTGTCAGGATTCCAGAACCAGTACCACTGCTGCCATGTGATGAAATAACTGTGGAAACAATGCATCAGAACCATGTCACACAGGAGACAGTGTTCTAAAACAAAATGATGCTGCGTGTAGCAGCCACTCCGTGTACTATTACTATGTTACCCCGTAAGGGCATAGAAAAGGTAGATTTTGGTTTCTTGCCAGGCCAGCCTGTTTCAGAGTCAAATGAAAATGTCATAAAAGCTGTGGGAGACTTTTCCCTTGTGGTCTGTGAGTATCCCAATACTGTGGTTCCTGCACCTTCATGGCAGTAAATGTGTTAACCACACAATTCTCTCACTTCATGAAGGAAAGGTGCCATTGTGCGGAAAGAACAGAAAGACTTTTCTAACTAGGTGGCTGACCCTGCTCTTTGGGGTCTCCCAGCGAACATTGCCATACGACTTACCTACGTATTTTTGCCATAGGTCAAAACTTGTTGTTATTGCAGTCTTAAGTCAAAAAACTGATTTGATGCAGCTCTCCACAGTAGTCCATCCCATGCAAGACTCTTCATCTCTTCATGTCAAAACTAATGGTCCTAATGAAACGAACGAGGTGACCATTACACCAACTCCAGTGAATTTCACTGTTATCAAAACATATTCAGGTAAATACAGTTTGTCTGACATAGGCTAGGCTACACACACACACACACACACACACACACACACACCACACACACACATATATATATATATATATATATATATATATATATATATATATATATATATATATATATATTATTATTTTTTTTTTTTTTTGGGGCTCAGTAGTTTCCGGATGACAATATAGGTATGAAAACTGAGCTCTATCACTTCTCAACACATTTTTCTGGCATTGACCTGACATTTCTGCAGTAGATGAAAAATACACTTCATAAACAGCGCAAGTAAATTAATTTCTTAGGTCTGCTAGAGTGAGGATATGGTTAATGCTTCCTGACATTTCCAGTTAACAATAACATCGCTTATAGTGGATATGGTCACAAGTACTCTAATGAAATTGTCTGACAATGTTCGAAATTGTATCCCTACTACAGTGTGTACTATTGGACTCATTTAATTCTCACTGTTGATTCCTTGTGACATATAACATCTGTACAATGTTGACAAAAAATGGTAAGTCAGAATTGCAGACCACTGGGTGAGAGATTTTGTCAGACTGAGAGGGTAAGAGGAATAAGGAGGAGGGCAGGGGTGGAGCAGAATGAAGGTGACACCTAATGAGGAATAGTGCAGCAGGACATAGGATAGAAATGTGGCACCAGCGAGCCTGTACCAGCACAAGTAGGGGAAGTTGTGTGAGGCAGATGGTGTGGTGTGCTGTATTGGGTGGGGCTGGGAGTGGAGGCAAAATAGAAAAGAATAGTGTATGTGGAGATTAATGTGTATGTGAATTAAGCCAGAGTGAGGTGATGGGTAGGAGGGGTGGGGGGGGGGGCGGACAGAAGGTATTGCAACAGAGGTGGATGTTGGACCAGGGATGGTGCCAGTCAACATCAGGAGAATTATTGGATTGAATGATGTGTTCTAAGGGTAATTTCTAATAATCCTATTCAGAGAAGCTGGTATTGAGGAAGGAGGAAGACATAGATGGCACGAGCTGTGAAGGAGCCATTGAAGTCGAGCCTGCTGTGCTCAGTGGCACAGTCAACTTTGCTCTTATAAATGTGTGTGCTTCTCCAGTCAGCATCGATCTTATTAAAATCCTTCTGGATGTACTGTCGTGTCATCTTATAAAATTTTATATGACGATGTAGCAAAACATCCAGAAGGATTTTAATGAGAATTTTGCTGTTGGCCAGTTTGGTGATGACTGGTTTGTGGTCATACCCCCATAAAAGACTTCTGCAGAGGAAGTTGTAGCAGAGTCAATATAAGAGGAGACTGGTTTAGGATGTGACATTGATGTTGTTGTTCATGTTCTTTTGTACATTTCGCACATAACCTGACATCAGGTTGACAGCATTCAGTGGGACATGGGACATCTGTAAGTTTTGCCCCCATATTGTATCACTGACACTTGGTGACCTCCATGGGTTTAAATAGGCTCACTTTAAGAAGAGTCCTAAGTAAATGCTTGTGCGAGTGTGTGTGTTATTTTAGAAGACGGTTATGTGCATCACACCCTATGATAATGATGCATAGCGATTTAGGTCTGGACAATATTTAGAGAACATGGAACTGTACAAGGTAACATTGCATAAAGTTTTGGTACGTGACTTGTTACTGTAAGTTATTTTACACAGTTATAAGTAAAATTAATAAGGTCTCATAAAAGAACCAAGTGTCATCATTTGTGGAAATTTAAGTGCCAGTTTTGCAGAAAGTTCTGATGAAGGAATTTACTGCAGGCTTTATCTTATTACATATAGCAAGCTTCCCATCAGTAGTCGACGGCTGTAATTGACAGTGAGATGGCATGCGTTATGAAGCAGCCATTGAAGTTGCCCATATTGTGTTTGGTAGCATGTATGCTGAAGAAACTGAACTGGTGGATACTTGAAAATAGATGAAAACTATCCTGAGAAAGCGTACTTTCGAAGTTCCAAGTACCAGCTGTGAATGGTGACTAGGAATGTGCTACAGCTTCCTATGCATTACTCCAATAGGAACTGTGAGGACAGGGCTATTTAAAGCGTGCACAGAGGTATTAAAACAGTAATTCTTCCCACACACTGTACTTTAATGGAATTGAAAAAGAAGCCCTGATAACTGGTGAAATGGGAAGTACCATACCATCCATTTCAACACTTGTTTGCAGTGTATGGATGTAGATGTAGATGTACACACATGAGCACACGTAAAATCACACTATACTTATGAGTTTTTGATTTTGTTCTAAAATTAGTACACAACCAGGATGAGTTCTTTCAGGGAGAGGGGAGGAGATGTACAAGATGTTCTCAGGCCCCTTGCTCTAATTTAATCGTTACAGAGAGTTGATGCAACAACAATTGACTGCTTCACATCACACTTGCCTGAATTGTCATCAGCAATGCTGACTTGCCTGTCAAATTGTGCCACAGGATCACCTGACTTGTGAGACTGAGGGCTATTAGAGCTGCTACCAAATAACATCTATCTCTTCTGCTCTGAACCACCACCTAGAGCAGATGCCAAATGGGTTAGACTTCATTGCCTTGACATTTCCCTTCTCCTCCAAGATGGGTCTGGGGTTACTGGAGTTTTCTTCTCACATCCTTCTGGCAATCTCCACCATGTAATCCATATCAGCAAATACACCAATATAGTTTTTTTGTAAACTTGAGTGCTGTATATTAATTATAAGGGCAACCAAAAAATTTCCATTCAAAGACTGTACACTACAGAATTGGTATGCCAATCAGGCGGAATCACTATGACTATTGATGCAATTATCTGAGCAGCACACCAGGTCAAAGATGACCGTTTAGTAAAATACCATGTCCTGCTGCATGAAGAAGTACGTAAGCGTGTGCTGTATATCCTCATCCAATAGGAAATGCCTACCCTTGAAGGCCTTTTTTAAGCGACTGAAGGCGTGATAATCACATGAGGAGAGATCAAAACTGTAGGGCAGGTGCTCGAGTGTCTTCGATTTGAGTTGACCTAACTACTTCTGCGTTACGACATTTGCGATTGGGGGACAAGCCTTATCATGAATTAGCAGCACCCCCTCTCGCAGTTTTCCTGGACATTTCACCATAATTAAACAAACATGTTGACCCACACACATTCTTCATTCTCTGAGGGATATCTACTGGTGTTTGTCCTTTGACAGCCAAACAAAGAATAACATAGCCATAGGTCACAGGTATACATGCATGCATGTCAGAAAGGCATGAATTTCACATTAATCTCTTGCTTGCGTAACTGCCTCACAATTTCACTACTTTGCGTGTACACTGCAGCAGTGCCCTCAAATGGAAACTTTTTTGATCATCCTTAATACAAACCCACACTGCTCTCCATTCCTGATCACTCCCCCCCCCCCCCCCCAAAGGGGGGTGCACTGCTGGCATCATCACAGTGAGGGCTGCTGATGAGGGGACTGTGGTATCTGGCTCCACAAAAGTTGAATGCCTGTGCCGGAAGTAATGGACATATGGCTGTTACAGGGCACAGTCTGCCCACAGCACTGCACCTGCAGTTTGAGCATGCCACTTGTCTCACCAAGTTAATACGCTGGGCAACAGTCTTCTGTGTGGCTGATATGAATATAGCTGCCCAGGGAATGGTCAGTCTGTTCTGTAGTCACATCTGATACTATTGGTTATTATCTTTGCCGCACTATGGAGTATTGGATAACAAGCTCACTTGGCACTTGTTCTTTCTCTGTAATCACAATTTGGATTGTCCCTCTCTTTGCTCTTGTCCTGCTGACATCATTGTGGTGAAGGTTTCTGCTTTGCACTCTGTTGTTTACCTATGTTGCTTTGCTTCATGTCCTTATCTGTTTCCTGTTTGCCATGTTTAGCTCAGCTACTCCTCGATACTAGGTTCTCTTCTGTAGTCTGCCCTTCCATCTTGCTACTTCAGGTGTTTCTCACCCGGGTTCTGACATGTGTAGTGATATCTGGCTTCTGATGGAATATCATTGGTGATGGGGAGAAAGGAAGTGTTTTGTAGCGTGGATGCTAAATTGGTTTGGCTGATGGAGGAACAGCAGCAGCAGCTAATGCAACAGCAGCAACTTCAGGTAGATTTGTTACAAAAGTCACTTCAGCTTAGGTGGACAAACTCCGAGCACACGAAGCCACATTGCCCCAGGCCTCAGTGCCCCCTGCAGTCAACAACCCTATTCATCCTGCGTTGCTTCCACCTTTCCATGCTGCTGAGGAGGACTGGAACACATTTGTATCAACTGAAGCAAAGTTTCACAGCATTTCAAGTCACGGACGATTCATTGCAGCAATATTTATTTCTGTGTTGGGCGTCGCTGGATATGTTTTTTCTGCTTTGCAAATTGGTGCCTCTGTGTGAGTACACTGTGCTCTTCTTTCAGGAGATATGCACTCTGTTGGCTAATTATTGTTCACAGAGATATTGTGCAGTTACCTATAGGCTCAAGTTTCACCAATACCATAAACAGCCTGGACAGTCATACTGCCCCAGGGTCACTGACTTGCAAGATCTTACCACAGATGGCATTTCACTTCCACCAATCACAGCTACAAGGCTTCATAAATGGTCTCCTTTATTCATGATGTCATGGTTCAGCTGACACCCAATCGTGAGGTCTTCACAGTGGCACACTGGATAACACATTGTCAGAGAACATCTTGCACATCACACACTCATTCAACATTGCGCAGGCTGCTAATGAATGACTGATAGCAATGTCACAAGTTTCAGCGATTAATGTACCACCACACATTCCACCCTCACGTCACAGGCATAGGTCGACCACGGATTTGTAGCACCATTATGATTCATCATTGTCTGTTGTCTCTATGGCCTCTGAGCCTCCAGTTGTCTTTCATTGATGATCATCGAAACCACTCCCTTCATACCCACAGTGTTTCTCTGCTCATCCCTTAGCAAACTGCCTGGGTTGCTGGGCATCCTGCCAGAAGTGTGGCAAAGAGGGGCACCTCTGCTCTGTGTGCTGAAGCCATGCAACCCACTCCCATCCAAGTCCATAATAGCACCAGAACATCATACACATGCTGCAGTCAGCAGTTTCCACAGGTGACCCCTTCATGCAAAAATTGTTTCTTGTGCTTTGCATTTCTCACCAGGATGTACATTTTCAGGTGGACACAGAGGCCACTGTCTCTCTGATAAATCAGGGGCTCATGTACAACTGGGCTCACCTGAGTTGTCCCCACCCTCGTGGTGTTTGGTGGCCTACAGGGATGATTCTGTTTCTCTTCACAGGCAGTTCTCAGTTATGACAGCCTACAAAACCATACACTGCTCATCCTGTTATTCGTGATCAGCCACCAATCTGCAACAAACATTTTTGGCTTTGATCGCTTTACACCATTTGTTTTTTTTCCATTTCTGGTGAAATCAAGGTTGTATCAACCATGATTCCTTTCTCGGCCCTGTGTTTGCATCTCTATTTCAGCTGGATTCAGGGTGTGTCTCAGACTTTCGGGCCCACATCACCCTTCAGCCAGATGCCTCAATTTTACCGCCCCAGAACAATTCTGGCTACCTTACATGCTGATGTGAAGCAGGAGCTAGATCATCTCCAGGTTGCTGGGATTATAAAACTGGTGAAATGTAGTGCATGGGCCACTCCCATAGCCATCATCAGAAAGCTCAATGGTTCTCTTAGATCGAGCATTAATTGTAGCCTTGAAACCTCTGCACAATCACAGTCGGAAACTTATCCTACCACTGCAAGACCTCCTCATCAGATTTTCTGTAGGAGGATATTGCTCTAAGATTGACCTAGCAGATGCTTACCTCCAGTTATCCTCAAGTTGGTTGGTTGGTTGGTTTGGGGAAGGAGACCAGACAGCGTGGTCATCGGTCTCATCGGATTAGGGAAGGATGGGGAAGGAAGTCGGCCGTGCCCTTTCAGAGGAACCATCCCGGCATTTGCCTGGAGTGATTTAGGGAAATCACGGAAAACCTAAATCAGGATGGCCGGACGCGGGATTGAACCGTCGTCCTTCCGAATGCGAGTCCAGTGTGTAACCACTGCGCCACCTCGCTCGGTTATCCTCAAGTGAGAAACCACAGAACATCATTACCATTAATATGCCATTTGGTTCATACAGATGAATTACTTGGTCGATCTCATTTGTCACAGCTCCATCCCTCCAGGAAAATTTGCAACATTTCTGTATCCTTTTTATAACCATGTGTGCCACAGTCTGCATTGTTGTTCAGAGAGGTGCAGGTGTTTATAACCAGAATTGGAGTATTTGGGGCTGTGGTTCACCAAAGAGGGAACCAGATCAACAGATCAGTTGTCATCATGATAGCCTTCTTACCCTGCCTGACAAACTTACATGAATTGCAAGAGTTTTTGGGCAAAATCAACTGTTATTCCAAGTTCTTACCCCATGCAGTCCATATCATACAACCTTTCAATCACTTGTGTAAGAAGCATGTGATTGGATGCCTGCCTGTGATCAGGCTTTTAACTAATTGAAAATCTTATGAAAATCTGCATCATGCCATTCTCTCCCAGTTGCCCAGTGGTTGTGGCAGCCGATGCATCTGCCTGCAGCATCACTACAGTATTGGCGCATGTGAATGGCTCCAAACAGCCTATAGCATATGCATCACAGACATTTAGTCCTGTGGAGCAAAACCATTTCCTGATTGAAAAGGAGGCACTTGCAGTAGTGTTTACCATTACAAAATTTCATGTCTACTTTTTTGGGTCACAGTTCATCCTAATTATGGACAACAGGCTGTTGGTGGCATTATTTGGGCCTCACACCTAACTCCCAGTATGAACAGCCAAACACCTCCAGCATTGGACATTGTTCCTGAGTGCATGCAATTATACCATCTAGTTCAAACTCATGGCACAGCATTCCAATGCTGGCATGTTGTCTGATCAACCCACTGAACTGGACCCTGATTTTGACCAACAGGAGGCCCTCTGCTTCCACATTGACACCAAGTGCAGCATATATTTGACGTTTTGCCCATTTTGCTGGTTGTGTTGCCACTGACATGTGCAGGTTCCCCACCATGCAGCAGGTCCTCTGCTACCTGACCCATGTATGACCTACCTGCTTCACCCGCTAATCAGTGACCGAGTTCAGCTCCTGGAGACATATTTGTCACAGACTCTTGGTTGGCAGTAATGTCATTCTTCTGGACACTGAGATGGACATGCATCAGGTGGTCATCCCAGCAGCAAACTTGTGCCAATGTGTGTTGAGCTTGCTGCACTGAGGAGATTGGAGGGTGTCCCAAATAAAGGTGTTACCTTGCTGACGTGTGCACTGGCTGGTGATCGATGCTGACATAGAAGCAATGATCGATGGCTGCATGGTGTGTGTATGGCACGAGACAGTGCCCCTGGTCTACCCCATTTTTGGGATCTATGTGCTTGCTCAGTGTGGACGCTTATTCAAAGTACCACAACTGATGCCACTGTCATCACCTGTGGTCAGGTTCTGACTATCAAAGAGCTGCCACGCAGCTTGGTCTCTGATACTGGGCCGCAATTCACTGCATCTGTGTTCAAAGATTTGTACTTGGCCAATGGGATAAAACATATCTGCAGCCATCCATTCCATCCTCTCTCAAATGGTGAAACAGAATGCCTCATTTGGACCTTTAAGCAGCAAGTGAAAAACACTGTTGAATCCTCTGCCATTATGTCAGCCTTCATCCTGTTTCTGAGCGCTTATTGAACCATGCCAATTAACAATCATATCCCTGCTGAGTTCATCCATGGGTGGGAACAGCGTCTTCTAATGCTGCCCCCTTCAGAGATCCGCTCCCAGGGTTACATGTCTGGCTTGGCTGTGTGGGCCTTACCCTATGGGAATACAGAGGCTTCGACAACTGGCAACAGTGGTGGAGACCCATTGATGGTGGGTTAATCAGTCCAAACACAGAAGGGGCTCATGTGCCTTCACCACAACCAGCTCCGGTCTCAAGTGCAGGCATTGCATCTGTTGCCACCTCCTCCGTCTTCTGTTGACAATGGGGCCTCACAGTCGATGCCCCTGGCAGCAGCCTACACCTCCAAATAGTTGAACTGGTGCTCTCTTTCACATCCATCTGTATCAGTGGAACCTCCTGGCACACCCATTGCCAATGATGTCCCTATGGACACCACCAGACACACTCCCCCCGGCCCCACAACTGGCAGTCTAAGGGCCAAGTCTTCACCCATTCACGCATGCCTCTGTTCCAACCTCCCCCCCCCCCCCCCCCCAGCACCATCTGGTATGTTTCTGCCTGTGCCTTGTACAATCCTGTTTTGGAGAGAGGAAGGGGGGGGGGGGGGGAGAGATCTCATATCTGGCTCTGCAGATGTTGAATGCCCACCATAGGTCATGTAATGGATGTAGAGCGTCATTAGAGGGCAAAGTCTCACCACAGTACTGCTTTCACAGCATGAATGCACCACTTGTCTTGACACATGAATACACTGGCCAGTACTGTTCCTCGCAAACAATATGAATACACCTGCCCAATGTATGGTCTGTCACTTCTGTAGTCATATCTGATGTTGTCAGTTATTATCATCACTGTGCTATGGAGTATTGTATAATAACCTTGCTTGGCACTTAGTCTTTCTCACTGGTTGCAGTTTGGATTCCTCTCTCTTTTCTCTTTGGCTATTGACATCATTGTAGAAAAGGTTCTGCTTTGCACTTTGTTGTTTATTTATGGTGCTTTGGTCTTGTCCTGGCCTGTGTCCCGTCCACTGTCAATCCACCGTATTTAGGTTGGCTATCATTTGAAATCGGGATCTCTTCTGCAGGTAGCCCTTCCATACTGCAGCTTCAGGTGTTTCTCTCCTGGGTTCTGATGCATGTAATGATATCTGGCTACTTGCAGATTTAGCAGTGGCACTTTGGCAAGTCCTCATTAACAACCCTCCATCAATCAGAGCATTCCCAGGATGCTGGGAATGGGAGCTGAGAGTCAAACTAATCATGTTATGCCCTCTTGGATCTCAGATTCCGATCATCTACCATGCTGCCCTTCCTGCCCTGCAGGGCTTGCCCTTTGGATTTTTGGCAATATGGCCCTACAGCAATATGGTTGGTGGGTTTCCATAAGTGAACCAATTCACCTATGTGATCTGTACTTGAATAAATCCAAGAGATTTTACCATTGTACTGTTTGCATTTTTCAGTTCAATGCAAACCCCCAACTATCCAGGATGCCCACTCCTTTGTCACCCTGTTCACTATTTAAATGACCAAAATAAAGTTGTAACACTGAAAATATAATAATTTGTGGAAGACGCTAGGTCATCTACCTGATTAAATCTTCCTAAACATCAACCAGAATGATGTACGAAATTAAATAGATTTAAGTAACAAAAGCATAAAATGACAACTACAAAACATGATGCTTCTCATTGCATTAATGTGTCCTATAATCAAATAACAACATGTAGAATAAACACCTGGAAGGTGAGTCCTTTGATCCAAATTTATGTGATCACAAAAGGAAGGTACTTAAATTGAGTTCAACTAAATAGAAAGACTGTAGAAATAACTGATAACAATAAAACATCTAATGAACAAATAAGCACAATGATAAAAGACTGTTGTTTGAAACAGTCACAAAAGGAAGCAATTCACAAGACAAATACAAAGTAATGATAGTTTTAATTAAAGAAAACAATCCTATGTGCAGTTGCAAGATTACAGTTTTGGAAAGTAGAAAAATTCAAGTTGTTATTAACTTTTGCACTTCATCTTAGTACAATCCACTGGAATTAGGCCAAGGCACATGATCAGCTGGAGTGGGTGTACACTTCCTTCTACATAACTTGTATGTGAAACAGTAGTGTGTAATCACACATAGTATCAGAATAGCAAGCAAGGTGGAAGCCACTGTGGAACAGGGTGTTAAAACAGTATACAGAGATACAATGGGACATATTGTCTGCCATGAACTTCACAGTTATTTGGAAACTTTGTAGATGGAGTTGTAGAGGTGGGAAAGGGAGGGAACTGTCTCTCTGCATCAATAATATGTAAATGAATTCTTTTGGCAGTTGCAAAACTGCTGAAGAAATAGGGAGAGAATGTGTGTGTAAGTTGGCTTGGGGAGGGGGGGGGGGGGGTAATGTGAGTATAATACTGGAACAACAGAGAAATGCAGTGGAAAATCACAAAAGACAAAAGAGAAAGAACAAAGGAGCGGGCAAGATATGGCTGAAGAAGAGAATTAGATAGTGTTTAGATCAGAGGTATGGTGGGAACAGAAGACAGTCTGTAAGGATAGTTGCCAACTGCATGTTGCCAGAGGACTGGGGTGGGAGAGGGTGAGTATCCAAATGGCATTGAAACTGGAGTCAGCTGTAGAAGCCAAGGTGTCTAGCAATCAGATAATCAAGTTTGTGGTTAGCCACAGTTTAGTAATGGCCATTCGTGCGAAAATTCAGCTGGTTTAGTTACTGAACACACATGGCTGACTTTGTAGATGAAAATGTCAAAAATGTCATCTTCATCATATTCTGGGAGAGCTTATCATTCAGGGAGAAAGTGTTTGTTACATGGAACCACATAACAAAGATAACATGGTGTCCACTCTGGAACCTCTTGTACACAGCTCTTGAACTGTTGGGTATACTTGTGAGTTTATATTTACTTTCTTACAGAGTTATAACCAATTACAGTTTGAAAATAAGAACAACACCATACACAATATAACACTGTATGGATAGTGGGGAGCGGACGTGGTAACTACAACAATAAATAATCACTCGCTCTCCTGTCATCTACTATGAGTGCTTTTATTCTCGCCGCATATACACAATGCGTGTAGCATAGAGAGCATACTACAGAGAACTGATCAGGCAAAGATGTTCTTGCTGCAGTAAGGGAGCGATATTACTGGGAGGTAGAGCCAGTGGTTCTACATCCCACAGACTTACACTGTCTGTTACTCAGTGTTAGTGTGGCAGAGGAAGGAGTGAGGTATTCAGCTGTACAAATCTTTATGAGAGAGAGAAAAGGAGGGGGGGGGGGGGGGAGGTGGCGTTTGGGAGAGAGGGGGGGGGGGGGGGAGAGATTGAAAAATAGTCAAATAAAAGTCAGTCTACGAAAAAAATAAAGGTAGCTTAAGATTTTATAAAAAGACAATCATGTACATAGTTTGCATATTGATATATTTTTTTACCAAGAAAGCATACTGCCAGAGGCATTCATGAGTAATGCAGTACATTTTCTCTCTTGGTCAGTTTCGGTTAAAAAAATGGAGAATTTGTTGTGAGACATCATGGAATATTCCCGCTTCAGCCACTATAGTTTCATGAAGTTTCGGTAGGTGGCAGTGTTATATGCAGTCTTCAAAATGGCGTCTGTAATGGAGATGTATTCCAAGCAGAGAGCTGTCATTTTATTTCTTTTGGTGGAAAACCAGAGCATCACAGGTATTCATAGGCACTTGCAGAATGGCTATGGAGACCTGGCAGTGAACAAAAGCACTGAGAGTCTTTCGGCGAGGCATCAGCCATTATCGCAACAAGGTCGCACAAACCAGTCCAATCTACCACATGGCCGAACAGGGATTTGAATCGCATTTCTCTCAAATGGACTGGTGTGCTACCACACTCAGTCCAAAATGGTGATACCATTAGTGATTGGTGTATCTGATTTGCACAGTGGCAGTGAGCCATCAGAGATCTTGAATTAGGGAAGGTAGCTCATTAATCTGAGGATTCTGACTTGACTTTAGGGGTGCTCATTGGCGAGGTTATCAGCAGTCCGGGGAGGACCGGGTGAAGCTGATCTGAGAGTAGCAATTTAGTTTCTTGAGAAAAGAGGCAGAGGTCATCAATAAAATGAACCAGATTATGGGTTTAAGGCTTTGGATGGATAGGAATAGTTCCTTTAGTATCTGGGAAACAAACTGAATGAAGGAAGGTAGGGTTTAATGTCCAGGTAACCACAAGGTCATTAGAGACAGAACACAAGCTCAGACTGTTTTACTGTTGAAAGGGGAAGGAAATTGGATGTGCCGTCTCAAAGAAGCGTTTCTAGCTGTCACCTGGAGCAATTTAGGGAAATCACAGAAAACCTATATCAGGAGGGCTGGACATGAATTTGAACTATCATCCTTCTGAATGCAAATAAACTGGTTGGCATAGAAAGTTACCATGTTGAATCGATGGCAGTTCAGTGAATTTTTGTGGATCTGACCTTCCAGTCTTGTGAAAAAGTGTTAATACTACTTAAACAGCTATGAGAACATGGGACCATTAACAGCCAGCAGCATCCTCTATACTTTTTCCTCTTAGAAGATGACCCTCAATATGATCATCACAAAAAGCCATTACTTGATGGCAGTTTACATAATTTTTCACCTCCCAGTTATCAAGTGACCATTTAAACAAGTAGTATATGTAGCCAGTCGTGACTGATGAAGGAGACTGTTTTAACTTGTAATTTAATTGTGATACATAGTCCACAATCTGCAGTTCATTATGAACAAAACATCTGTTGTAGGGAAAGTAATTTTCCAAAACAGTTACTAAATTTTGATGCCATATTTAACAAACTCATTAAAGTTGAGAGGGATTAGAAGGCTTTTCAAGAATGTGAAGTACTGTGGGTACCATTCTTAAATCAGATACCAGATGAATATTTGTTAAGTGAAATATTGGTAGCAAAAAATGTTTGTATGAAATGCTCAGATGGATATCTCATTGAACAAGCAAAGTAGTGAGGAAAACTCCATGATGTTAAAGAATTTTGCTTGAGGAAAACACTTGACAAAGGTCATAGCACAGATAGCACAGGGATTATAACAGAGATTATTATTATATATAAGTGTGTTCTAAAATGTTATGGATACATGAAAAAGTGTAGTGAACAGAATGGCACCAAAGAAGTGATGTGGACTAAATCTGATCGGGTGAAACACTCATGACCCCAATTGCCAGCACACAAAGCATGAAATCTCAATAATAGCAGTATCTGATGACACAGAATAAAAGAACTGCAGGTAAAATAAATTTTAGAAAAACAATAAATGTGTAAGTGAGAGTCAGATGCAAAATTATTTCCTTCCCTTCTCATGCCATTTATCCAGCCAATGCCAAATCAGGTGTAAATGGTATGTGTCCAATTTCAAAGAGATTCCACCCATACCGGTATATATAGGCTATTATTACAATAGCGTCGCCACTCCCAACGACATTTTAATGCTACTACTGTGCACCCTTCAGGTGGGATTCCTTTTATGTCTCCTGTCTGTGTCTAGTGTAATTGCATGGCCAAATGTGACATTGTATTTCAGAGCGTTTGCACATATGTGTATCTGGGGGGAGTGGGGGGGGGGGGGGAATGTTATGGGAGCCAGCCCAGTATTTACCTGGTTGAATGTGGAAAACAACATTCTGTCTGGCAGGTGCACCGGCCCGCTTCATTAATACATGTGGTGGATTCTATGTGGGATCAGTGCACCTCCCTGTCCCAGAAGTGGGTGGTTTAACACACTCAGCTATATGGACGAGTAAACAAACACAAAATTATGGGCAATAAATCACAGTGCTATAAATAAATTTATTATGGTATATATTGTTGGTTCTGTTATGAGAAGGTATGGCTGAGCAGTCAACAACTGATTGTGAGTGGGTTATCAGTGTTCTCCAATGGACTAACCATCTTGTTGTACACAAGTTTGCATGGTGAATTGTGTAGCAAAGGAGATGATTGGGTGAGTACAATGCTATGGTACTGGCTGAAGGCAATTTGACAGTGATGCAATCATTTAGGTTTCTGTCTCTTCCCCAAAAACTAATGATAACTTTTGGTAAATCAAGTTCCTATTAGCTACATGGCTATAAGCAATGTTCATTGTAAAGCTATGTGACAAGTAGTAGTGTATTGTAAGTATGCTGTGTTCTCACAGATGTTGGAAACTATTTCTTTGAAAATTACCATTGAATTCAAGTACATAATACATTGCCAATGGGAGATACTTTACAGCTTGTAACAAAGTAGCAGCTTTGGTGTTAATTTACTAAGTTCTGTTTAGCAGGTGTAAACGGAAATACTATTGAAGCAATATACTCATAGTTCACTGTTCATACAGTGTACAAATTAAGTTTCTAAGAGTTACTTTTCATTTGTTAATGTATACTTTGAAATGCTGTGCATCCCTGAAGGTTTCATTTCCTTATGGAGTCTATAGAATAAGATGAATGAATAAGACCATCTCAAACTCTTTCCATGCTGTTTTCTGCCACAGACTAACAGCTTTACTCCCTCTCTCTCTCTCTCTCTCTCTCTCTCTCTCTCTCTCTGCCCCCCCCCCCCCCCCCCTTCGGTCTCCCTCCTATAATTCAGTTCTCCGTTATCACAATTAGCCCCGACCTTTACTATTCTTTATCTTTTTTTGTTGTTTTGAATTATTGTAATATATATCAACTCATTTGTTTTATCTACTGCTTCTTTATTTACTTATGTTTCTACATATTAATGAGCACATTAATCTGTGATGTTTCAGTTAATTCACAGATGATGAGTCCATAAACATCTAAATCCATACTCTGCATGAAGTGCATGTTGTCCATTGTACCAGTTATTAGGACTTCTTCCCATTCCATTCATGTATAGATTGCAGGAAGAACGTTTAAATGCCTCTTTGTGTGCTGTGATTAATGAAATCTTAGTATGTTGGGAGATGTAATATATACCTAGATCTATCATTCGCAGCTGGTTCTTGAAAATTGGTAAGTACACTTTCTTCTGACAGTTTGTGCATCTACCTTCAAGTGTCTGCCAGTTCTATTTCTTCTACATCTCTTTCACACTCTCCCATGGGTCAAACAAACTTGTGACCATTTGTGCCATCATTCTCTGTATACGTTCTGTATCTCATGTTACTCCTATTTGGTACGTGTCACAACACTTGAGCAAATATTATAGGATAGTTACACGAGTGATTTGTAAGCAATCTTGTTTGTAGCCTGACTGCATTTCCATAGTATTCTATCAATGAACTGAAGTCTTCCTCCTCTTTACCTACAAATGAACCTACGTTATGGGTAAAGTATGTGGCAGACTTTGATGTGTTGGTAGAATACTGTGGAATTGCAATCAGTCTGCAAAAGAGATTGCTTACAAACCACTCATGTGACCCATCCTAGAATGCTGCTCAAGTGTGTGGGTCTCATACCAGAGAGAACTAACAGGAGATACTGAACATATACAGTAAAGGGCAGCATGAATGTCACAGGTTTATTTCACCCATGGGAAAGTGTTACAGTGATCCTGAAAATACTGAACTGGCAAACTCTTGAAGATAGATGTAAACTAGCACTAAAAAGCCTGCTTACAAAGTTTCAAGAACCAGCTTTAAGCGAAAATATTAGGAATTTACTATGGTCCCCTGTGTACCGCTCCTGTAGGTAGCATGAGAACAAGAGTAGATTAATTACAGCATGCTCAGAGTCATTTAAATGATCATTCTTCCCATGCTCTCTAAGTGAGTAGCAGGGAAGGAATTCTAATTACCAGTAAAATGAAGTGTACCATTGCCATGGACTTCATAGTGGTTCACCGAGCATTCATATAAATGGTTGATGTAAATGTGATCACTCTGTTTTGTAGCCTTACACACAGTTACACCCAGATATGTATATGTATAGGTATGAGTTGACTGGTTCCAATTGTGACTCATTGATATGGTAACCATACAGTACTATGTTGTTTTTTTTTTCCTTCATTTTTTGAAGTGCATATTTATACATTTGTAAATATTTAAAGCAAGTTGCAAATCCTTCTGAACTTTGAAATCTTATCAAGATCTGCCTACATACGGTATAATTAGATGGATAATAAAATCTACTAACCAAATGGCAGCAAGAGAACACACATATAAATGTACTGAAATTTGCAAGCCTGCAGAACCAGTGGCTCCTTCTTCTGGCTAAAGGGTTGAATGGGAAAGAAGAGGGATGAAGGAAAAGGAATGGTGATGTGTAGAAAATGGGGAGAGTTCAGAAAAGTTGCCCAGAACCTTGGAACAAGGAGAGTTACCAGACAGGATGAGAAGGATAGACAGATCATTGGTGACTGCTATGGACGAGATTTGAAAACCTGAGAGGTTAAAGGTGGAAGATGCAGTGATACGCGCAGCAGGGATTATGGGTGTGGGGAAAGACTCCAAACTGCCGATGTGGTGTAATAGGCACCAAGGTTATGATTGTCATGTAGAGCATTGCTCTGCAACAGGATATTGCACGTTACCAGTATACACCCTCTTCCTGTGCCCGTTCATCCTAACTTATAACTTAGTACTGTCAGGCCAGCGTAAAAGGCTGAACAGTGTTTGCATAACAGCTGGTACACAACATGTTATTTCACAGACTCTCCTTGTGATACAATGTGATTTGCCAATTACAAGAATGCTTTAGCTGTTGGTAGGAGGGTGTATAGGGGCAAGTCTTACACTGGGGACAATCACAAGGGTAGAAGCCATAATGTTGGGAAATGGGTGCAGAAGGAGCACAGAGTCTTACAAGGGAGTGTGACAAAAGGCTATGGTGGGCAAAATGTCAGCTAGAACAGACCTCTTTCAGGGCAAAATGTCAGCTAGAACAGACCTCTTTCAGGGCATGATTTTAGGAAGCCATAGCTTTGTTGAAGTCACTGATTAATACTCTCAAGACCTGGATGATACTGAGTGACAAGGGGTGTACTCCTAAGTATTTTGGAGGAATCAGCAGTATCAGGATTGGCTGTGATGGACGGGAAATCTGCACTTGTACTAGGCTGATGGGAAAATTATGTCCAGTGAAGTCTGAGGTGAGAATGGAGGTGTATTGCTTTCAAGAGTCTGCATCTTCCATAAGCCTTGGCATTCGAGGAAAACGTATTGGTTCAGATGCAGAATTTTTACACCAGTGCACCACCACTGTCACCTTAGCCTTCGCTGGATATAATTTCCCCATAATCCAAGTTCAAAAGCAGATTTCTCGCCCTTGTCATCCAATCCTGATACTGCTGATCCCTCCAAAATATTCAGGAGTACACATCTTGTTACTCAGTGTTATCCAGGTCTTGAGTGTATCAATCAGCTACTTCAACAAGGCTATGACTTCCTAAAATCATATCCTGAAATGAGGTCTGTTTTGTCTAACATTTTGCCCACCATTCCTAGAACAGCCTTTTGTCATGGCTCTCAATCTCCGCAATATCCTTGTCAGACCCTATAGTCCTTCTGCACCCTTTGCCCTACCCTATGGTTCCTACCCCTGTGGCAGTCCACACTGTAAGACTTTCTCCATGCAACCTACTACCACCATCTATATCAGACCTGTACCTGACAATACATATACTATCAAAGGGAGAGTCATTTGTAAAATGACACTTCATGTACCAGCTGTTATGAAACCACTATCCGACTTTTTATGCTGGCATGACACGATGAAGTTATCAGTTAGGATGGATGGGCATAGGCAGAGGGCGTATACTGGCTATAAACAATACCCTGTTCCAGAGCATGCACTACAGTATGACAGTCTTGACCTCAGTGCCTGTTGCACTATACGTGTCATCTGGATTCTTTCCCCAGGTTCTTGCCCAGGTTCATCAGAACTCCACAGGCGGGAACTGGCATTAAAAAATGTCCTTGGTTCTCGCCACCCAACTGGCCATAGTTTACATAAATTTCTTTGTTTTCAGGATTTGTTCTCAGTGATTATTCCTTTCTTAGGTCCCTTTTAGTTTTCTGTATCTTTTATTTTATGATGTATCTGTTTTTCCTTGCCCTGTACCTCTACTATGTACGATGTAATTAGCTACCTGCTCTTATTAACTCATGCACAATGTTTTGTCAGTAATCTCTGTTTTGAATATTACCCTATCTTCAACCTTTAATCTCTCAGGTTTTCAAATCTCATCCATTGCGGTCACCAACTATATATCTTTCCTTCTTATCCTGTATGATAAGTCTCCTCCAATCCCAGGTCTATGGGCAACTTTTCTGAACCCTGCCCTTTCCCACACCTCACCAGTCCTTTTCCTTCACCCCTCTTCCTTTCCTTTCAACTCTTGTACCAGAAGGAGGAGCCACTGGGTCTAAAAGCTCGCAGATTTCAATACCTTTACATGTGTGTTCACCTACCACCACTTGGTGAATAGTTTTTTATCTATCCAATTACATTATATTTTCAAAAACTGATAATTTTTCTTTAATATCTATACAGCTTTTTTGAGATAGTACTTCATTCTAAATAACTGCATCATCTCCTAAAAATCTGAAGTTACTATTTATAATGTCTGTGAGGTCATTAATATACAACATGAACAGCTGCAGACTCAACACACTTCCATGGTGCACACAAAAGGTTACTTCTAAATCTGCCAATCACTCTTCATTCAAGATAACATGCTGTATCCTCCCTACCAAGAAACCCTCAATCCAGTCACAAATCTTGCTTGATACCCCATATGATTGTACTTCTGATAAAAAACGTAGGTTTTGTACTGAGTTTTGTAAATCAAGATATACTGCATCTACCGGACTGCCATAATCCGTGGTTTTCAGGATGTAATGCGAGAATATTGCTAGTTGGGTTTCATATGATCAATGTTTTTGGACTCCATCCTGGTTGGCATGGAGGATATCATTCTGTTCGAGGTATCTCATTATGTTTGAGCTAAGAATATGTTGAAACAGTCTACAACAAATGGCTGTCCATCTGTACAGTTAGTGTTCTAGCATTTTTTTAAAGATTAGTTAGCACTTGTATTAATGAAAGATTTGGCATGCAGGATCCATAGCTCAATAAGTAAACAAGTTACTGGTCTTTCATACCATCTTTCTATATCTATTGTCTCTCCAGAAGAATCTCGTTTTAATTTCTTTCCCCATTGTTATTTTTTTCTGACCGATATCAACAACATAGCTTGTTTCTCTCATTTGGATTTTGAATCTACCTATTTTGATGCCTTTAATGTGATCACATAATGATTTTTAAATCTTTATAGGAGATGCCAAGATTGCAAGAGATGAAACCTGTTGACCGAGGAAAAGAAGTGCTAACATTTCAGCCTGACAATTCTGTGGTAATAAAAGTTGAACCTGTAAGTATTTTCAGAGTTATATTAAACTAGCAATAACCTCACAGCTCATTTGATTGCAAAAATTGTTCTATATCTGACTGTTTCATTGGGGAAAATGTACATTTTACACTTTCATTTGCTATAAACTGAAATCCAGGGAGAGCCAGATGTGCAGTTGGATGAATGAGATAAGAGAAGGAAGAATATATCTCCAGAACCTTGAGTGAAACAAGACACACACGATACAGTAGGGGGTGTGGGAGAAGAAAGATAAGTTGTTAAAGTACAAGTTTTGTACCATTAAATAGTCACTTAATTTATTGGATATTTTTTAAGACCACTTAGTTTAACCAGAAAAAAAATATTTTAGCCAAAAAGCAAACAGTATGACTCACACCTGTTGTTAATTCACGAAGGTTAGAAGATGGAAATTCTTGCATTATATAACAGTAAATTGTATCACTTATGAAATTTGTGACAGATAGGCGGAAATTGTTTAATGTGAACACCAGCATCCATTCAGTGGGTAAAAGACAGAAGAACTTTACTTTGTGTGCACATGTGTAACTACCCAAATACTCTGAAGCACTGTGCAACATACATGATTGATACACGACTGTAAGAGTTGATGACTGTGAGTGGCAAATCACAAGTTTACAGACTCAAGTTCAAGGCTTTTCTTCTGTCAGACTTCTCAAATCTCCAGTCAGAATAATTTAAATCTGCTTTTTTGTGTTATATAGATTTAAGATACATGAATGAATGGAATTGTAAATCAGATTGTTCTCCTGTGGTTTTTTTGCTTCATTCTGTTATTAAAGGTGCTCTATTATTTATACATTGTTCTTGTGTTCGTCTCCCAATTTTATTTTCATAATATAAACAGAAGACAGGCTTCTTTTGCCTGAACAGCCATTGTGAAACCATTCCAGGCAAATTCTGAAGGGTTCCTACTAAATAAATTAAGGCCTACCCTCTCTCTTTCCTTGCCCATTATCAGACTTGCATGTTGAATTCTTATTCTGTTTATTATCATCATTATTACTGTTAATAATAAAAATGTATAATGTAATAATAATGTATTGTTAATAATAATTTTGTTTTCAGTGTAATTTTCATTCTAAAATTTTGTAGTTCCATTTTCATGCTAGGAAAGTGCTGTTAGAATGTCAATACTTTAGGAATGAAGGAGACCACTAGAGGAGGGAAGCAGCATATTTTCAATCAATAATGTATTATTGAATAACTTTCTGGGGTATCTCAGGAAGAGAGTCTTGATTGCAATTGAGCAGTTAAGAGTAGTATGTGGCATTCATCCACAGACACAATGTGGGTATCTCTTCAAGGAGCTAGATGCTTTAACTGTGCTATCATAATAGATATATTCACTAATGAAATTCATCATAAATAATCCATCACAGTTTGATAAGAACAGTGCTGTCCATACCTAGAAAACTAGAGAGGAAAATGACCATTATTACCCATTATTAAAGCTGACAGTGGCTCAGAAAGGAGTCCAATATGCAGCAACAAAATTGTTTGATAATTATCACGATAACATGAGTTGAAAAAAAAATCTTGTTTTTAAGTGTAGTGGCATGAGTAAGACTAATAAAATAGTGCAATCATTAATGTTGACACCTGTCATGTATGTATGTCCTGTAATCTGACTAGTTACACATAATTTCAATAAAAGAATCATTTAGGTGATGTATGGAACATGTAACTACGTGCCAGTTTGCTGGCTAGGAATGTGGGGGGGGAGGGGTAGCAGGGCCCCACACTAGACATATGATGCACAGGTGTCAGAGCCGGTGGAAGGAGTGACAAGATGGAGGAAGTGAAAGCTGTTGGGTGGTGGGTGTTGGGACAGTTAGTTAACAGAGATTGAGGCCATGATGGTTGCAGGAGCGAAGAATGTTTTGCAAGGATAACTTCCATTCCCATCTGCATAGTTCAGAAGTGGCTGCTGGTGGAGGGAAGGGTTCAGGTAGCCATTAAAATTGAGCATGTTGTGCTCAGCTGCACGTTTAGCCACAGAGTGATTTAATTTGTTCTTGGCCACGGGTTGACAGTGGCCATTCATCCCATGTCATTGTGACATGAAAACCAGTGCAGTGATTGCAGCAGAGTTGGTATATGACATGGCTGCTTTCACAGCTGGCCCAGCCTCTCATGGAATAGGATAAGACTTTGACTGATCTGGAGTAGAAAGTGCTTGGTGGGCAGATTGGGCAGGTCTTGCATCTCGATCTTCCACAGGGATATAATCCTTGTAATAAGGGTCTGCAAGTAACAGTGGCATAGGGATGGACTAGGATGTGGATGTTGGGTGGGTGATAGAACACCAATTTATGGGGGGTTGAAGGGATCTTGGGGTAGTTTGTCCCTCATTTCAAGGCATGGTGATGGATAATGGAAGACCCCGCAAACAGTATGGTTCAGTTGTTCTAGTCCAGAGTGCTCTCAGGTGATGAGGGAGGTGCTCCTTTGAAGCTGATTCTTGGGGTGATGTGAGGGGATTAGGGGTGTGTGAGGGTATCACATGGGGAATCTGATTATGGAGTAGGTTTGGAGTGGGGGGGCGGGGGGGGGGGGGGGGAGAGGAGAGGGAGGAGGTAGCATCTGCCTCTGAAGGCCCTGTGTGACCTTCATCGTACTGGCAAGGGAATTCTCGACACTCCAGATATGGGATGGATTTCTTGGTGTGGAAGGGATGATAACATTTGTAAATGCAAGTACTATTGCTGGTTAGTAGGTTTAATATGGACAGAGGTATGGATGGAGCCATCAGAGAGGTGGAGGTCAACTGGATGTAGGTGACACATTGAGCTGAGCAGGTGACACAGATGGGAGAGTAGGTGTTGAGGTTGACAATGAATGAGGCTAGGTTGTCTTGGTTCTGAGGCCAGATTATGAAGGTATAATCAGTGAACCTAAGCCAGACGAGGGATTTGGGGTTTGGCAGGCAAGGATGGTTTCCTCTGGATGGCACCTGAAAAGGTTAGCATAGGAGGATGCCATAAGGGTGCCCATGGCTGTTCCAAAGATTTGTATCTTCTCCTCTAAGGAGAAGCAGTTATGCATCAGGATGTAGTAGGTAATGTGCATGAGGAATGAGGTGGCGGGTTTGGAATCTGAAAGACGGTGGGAGAGGTAGTGTTACATAGTGGTAAGGCTCTCGGCTTGAGGGATGTTGCTGTGGAGGGAGGTGGCACCAACAGTGATGAGTACGGTTCTAGGATGTAAAGGTGTTGGAATGGAGATGAGTCAGTGAAGGAAGTGGTTAGTATCTATGACATGAGAGAACAGGTTTTGGAAAATTGGTTGGAAGTGTTGGTCAACAAGAACAGAAATTCTTTCAGTAGGAGCACAGTTATTGAATAAGTGAGACGTCAAGAGTTCTTGGGTTTATGGATTTTGGGGAGCCTGTAGAAGGTGGGTATGCAGGGTGTCAATGAGGTGAGGGGGGAGATGGACTCAGGGAAAGAGATGTTCTGGGATGCAGCTGCGGATTTCAGTAGGGATCAGAAGTTACATTGGAGTTCTGGGATGGTATCACTATGGCAGACCTACAAGCTTTGTAGGTGGATTAGTCAGATAGTTGGTGGAAGCCTTCTAATAGTTAGTCACTGTGGTTCATCATGACAGTGGTGGAGTCTTTGTCAGCAGGGAGGATAGTTAGGTCAGGATCTATTTTGAGGCTATGTATAGCTGTCCTTTTTTCTACTGAAAGATTAGTGTTCTCAGGAAGAGACTTGGGGAAGGATGGTGAAGCTGAGTTGGAGGTAAGAAATTCCTGGAAGGTGATCATGCGTGGTTAGGTGGGAGGGGGGAAGAGTCATCATTTGATGGTGATATGCACTGGGAGAGGAAAGGTTTAACGTTGGGATTATGTTGGCTACAGTTGGAGGGATTTGTTCTGAAGAGGTACTTCTACTGTAGGCATCAGGAGAAGGAGAGCAGGTTTTTGATGTAGGCAATGTGGTTAAACTTGGGGTATGGGGATGTAGGTGAGGCCTTTGGACAAGACTAACACTTCAGTTGAATTTTTTGTGGAAAGGTTAACAATGGTGTTTTGCTTTTGTTTGGGTTCTGGATTTTGTGGAGTGTTGGGAGGGAGTTTTGAAAAGATCAGTTAGGCGCTCTGGGTGCTGTGAAGGGTTGACAAAGGGTTTCACTGTGGATGGGATGAGCGTTAATTGTTAGTGGTGCTTAAAGGTGGGACCAGCATGTCAGCAGATTGGATAATTGTGTTTGGAATGCTCTTCCAGATGTTGGAGGGCAAGGCTTTCAACTTTGGAGATGTGGCATATGTAGTTAGGATCACACAGCAACAGTATCTTGTAGAGAGAGCAGAGGTGGCTCTGGGATACTGTGCCATGGAGATGTGTTTCTATATTACCATGCTTGTGAGGGATAGGAACTTGCAGAATCTGAGAATGTGAAGGGCACTGTGAAAGGAGGGGTGAGTTCTGGAAACGAGCAAAGGGAATTATTACAGTTAGGCCATTGGAGGAGGGCGGAGGGAGGGATTTAGATAACATTTAAAGTACAGTGGATTTTACAAGGGATCTTCAAAAAGTATCAGACCTTATTTTTTATTGCTGAAACCAACAATGGTATTGGGGTGTGCACATTCTGTATGTTTGTAAGCATAAACAGTGTGAATGCACTGAATGCATGATTTTGTCCATGACTGTGGACACAAGCAATCGCTGGCTAGCCATTGACAAGTGAACACATGTAAGTGGGTAGTCATCAGATTATGTGTTGTGGGCTACCTGATCATGACTTGCAGTATCTTACGTTAAATGTTGGAACTTGTCAGGATATAAAATCTATTAAAGCTGAGTACAGGTGGGTAGTAAATCAGTCAAAAACTGAGAATATATGAGACTGCTCAAAGACATGAACTGGATAGACCTTTGCTATACTTATGACTCAAGCGGAAAGTACAAATCATTTGTTAATAAAATTACTTCATAATTTGAAATCTATTTCCCCTAAAGGAAAAATCAAATCAATGAGAAGTGTAAAATTAAGCATGGATTGCACTAGGAATAAAGGTATCATGTGGGACAGAAAGGAAACAGTATCTACTACTTAGGAACAGTTCTTATCATAGCATTATAATGTGTTATAAAAAATACTGCAAATATTGAAGCAAGAAATCCAAGCAGCTTTATTATGAGAAAAAAAGACAATTACATCAGGCAACAAAATAAGAACTATATGGGATATGGTGAAGACAAAGACAGGTAGGGCTAGAAAGGAAGACGAGCAGATAGCTCCAAAATAAATGAGACATTGCCAATGAGTGCATGTAGTGTTGTAAACCTGTTTAACACTGACTGTGTTCCTGTTACTGACAGCTTGGGGTTATCAAGTTCAGTAAACAGTGCAGTGGAATATCTGAATAACACTGGAAATTCCAGGCTGGAATAATGACAGTATTATGAAAAGAATAGTTACTACTCACCATATTGCAGATATGCTGAATAGCTGACAGACACAACAAAAAGACTATCAAACGAGGTTTTGGCCAAACAGGCCTTCAACAGGGTAGACAAAACAAACAAACACACACACACACACACACACACACACACACACACACATATGGTTGCCAGGGCCAGACTGGCCTCAGCAGTCACAGACTGCAGTTGCATGCAAGTGCATTTTTGTGTTTGTGTTTTGTCTATCCTGATGGCCTGTTTAGCCGAAAGCTTTGTTTGATAATCTTTTTGTCGTGCCTCTATGCAACTCAGTATCTCCACTATATGGTGAGTAGCAACTGTCCTTTTCATAATATTGTCAATTGCTTCAGTAAAATGGAAATGACACTTACTTCTCCCAGAGAAGTAGCATCCATCGTAAAATCCTTAAAATCAAAGTATTCTAGTGTTTATGATAACACATCAACAAAGTTAATCAAAGAATGTTCATGTGAGTTGAGTTCTGTGTTAAGGTATTTGTGTAATCAGTCCCTTATCAGCAGAACATTTCTAGACTGGCTAAAATGTGCTAATGTTAAGCCTCTGTACAAGAATGCAGACAAAGTGATACCATCAAACTAGCAACCAATTTCACTTTTGATGGTTTTTAAAAAAATATTCGAAAAGGTTGTATTCAAGTGTCTTCTTAAGCAACTGACTGCAAACAATATATTGTCCAAGTCGCAGTCTGGGGTTCCTCAAGGGTTCTAATATGGAGAAGGCTATTTGCACATACAATGAGGATGTACTTAATTCATTATATAACAAATTAGAGGCTACTGTCATTTTCCATGACCTGTCAAAAGCTTTTGACTGTGTGAATCACAGTATTCGCATAAGAAAATTAAAATTTTATGGTATCACTGGCAGTGCTGCAAAACAGTTCAAGTCTTACCCAACTAACAGGAAACAAAGGGTATCTTCATGAAATACCTGTGGAATAATGAAAGGCACCAAATTTCAGAACAGGGTAAGCGTTATGCAGAATTTGATGCAGCAGCTGGGCACCATGCCAAAAGAGGATTTCCAGCATGACAGCAGTGTTGGGAAAGATGTATAGAAGCTGAAGGAGACTACATTGAAGGTGACTAGTGTCAAACAATGGTTTCTGGACAAAGATTGATTTTATAAATAAAAGTTGGATGCTTTTTGAACAGCCCTCAGAGCTAGGGAAAGGCATACTTTTCTGATCTGCTGCAGAGGTCCATTAGGATTGTGTGGTGTTATGAAAATGAGAAATGACATGAGAAATGAACAAATGAAAGTATTACGTGGTTGCAAAAGGAAAATGGATAAGTTGGTGTGAGTTTGGGCTGTGAAAAGGATGCTGATGAGGGGGATGCACCTTTGTAAGTGATTTTTGGTGGCTGTGTGATTATGAGGGAGTGTGTATATGGCATGGGAAATCTGTTTGCAGACTAGTTTTAATGAGGGGGGAGGGGGCAATAGTGCCTGTCTGTGATGGCCCTTATGAGACAGTCAGCATTCTGGGCAAGGGAGTTCACATCACTGCAGATATGTTATCAATGGGTGGCCAGGCTTTATGGAAGGGATTTTTTGGTATGGAAGGGATGACATCTGTCAAAATGCAGATAGTATTGGTGGTTAGTGGTTTTTATTATGGACAGAGGTGACGATGGAGGTAACAGAGATGTTTACAAACAATATTGGATGTGATGCATATGCGTAGTAACAAGTCCCATAGATTTCAGTGGCAGTAACAGAAATTTGCTGCCACAAGGTGCAGAAGAGATTAACATCTCTCATGGGGAAATGGCCAGAGCAGAATTCATGTGAGCGTGCTGGCCATGATGGAGGGGAGATCAAATCTTGGCCAGTACTCTCATGGGCACGTGCACTTGCCAGTGGGATAAAGTGTTTTGCAGTGTGATGCACTGCTTTACAAACTGTGCTGCATTGCAGATGTAGAAACAGCATGACGTGAGTGATCTCAATACTTTTGCACAAGCATCCAAGAATGGACTCGGTACTGTGTTCAGCACTGTTTGAGATATGATCTGCATAGACATATGGTATGTCTGTTGCGGCATGTGCTCAGGACTCAACTCCGTTGTTGTCACCTCAGAGAGAAGCAGAGAACTGGCAGCAGTGTTGGGCCTACGGAAGCCAAGCTAGGTGCATAGCTATTGTCTTGCTCCTTTATCCAGTGACCACTGTAGACTCGTGCCCAATCTCATGGTAGTACCGAGAGTTTTGGGCAGAAGCAGACAGAC
Organism: Schistocerca americana; assembly: GCF_021461395.2. Classification (NCBI taxonomy): domain Eukaryota; kingdom Metazoa; phylum Arthropoda; class Insecta; order Orthoptera; family Acrididae; genus Schistocerca; species Schistocerca americana. The sequence continues at coordinate 259,614,004 of NC_060120.1, forward strand.
ACACATAAAGAAAGACCCTCACTGCACTACCATAGTGAGCCATGTGCATAGAGAATGGAGATGGACAGCTAAAAGTTATGGGCCACAACACAATTCCCCTCCCCTCATGAGGACAAAATGTGGAGGAGGAGTGAGATGATGATGATGATGATGATGATGGGGGTGATACCAGTTGAGGGGCCATGCACTTATGTCATGCTGCTCACGATGTTCACCAGCTGCTGTTTCGCCCACACTACTCTGGCCTGCAATGGGGTCTGAAGTGGGATTCTTACATCTCCACGGCATCCCAATTGGCACCTCAATTGATAAGCTTAAGCCATCCTATATGCTGCTTGCCCTGACACCACTCAGATGTTGTACCAGCAATAAGGCTGAAGGCAGTGGTGTCAAAGCTGCAGGTCGTGTGATAGAGTTGGGCACTGGTCGTCAGGACACTGAGCATGATGCAGGCAATGCAGCTGGCTGTCAGTAATGCCAGACCATTAGGTCACAGGAAGGGCCACCAAAGTGTCAGCAGCGAGCAGGAGCAGTGCGTTAGCTGGCAGCATGCACGTTGGGGGGGGGGGGGGGGGGGGGGTGCCAAGGTGGATCGTCCAGAGCAATGTGGTATACGGAAACTGGCCAAGTACAGCTTGTGTCCGAAACTGCGTACGCAGCGTGCTGGACGAGGTTGCCAGTGCATGGTGGTAGAGGCAGGAGCATAGCAGCATTGCTGGGTCACTGCCTGGAGGAACTGACATCTGTGTGCCTGTATTTGACAGATGAAAAAGTATGCAAGGGGCATTGTGAGCATGAATTGCCAGTGCCTTCAGTGTGAAGATGGGCACTAACAGGTCCAGAGCCACCACTGTGAACTTGTGAAATAGCGCTGCTGTGGGAGTGGTGAAGGCAATGCTGTATTGAGAGTGTAATTGGCGGGCGGCAGAGATGAAATTGCTCGGTCGTGTTTAGGTTACAAGAGAGGTAGTGGGGCAGGGGCATGAGTGTCCCCAGACATTGAGGATGCTGGTGCCTATGTTGTCAGCAGCCGAGGATAGTGTTGGGGATGGTGCCAGTGTAACTTGGTGAGTTTCCAGCAATGTCCTTGGCAGTGGTGTGCCAGGTCACCATCTTGGAGGGAGTCGGTGGTGGCGGCACTTGTGTGTCTGTGGGTTGTTGACAAGGATGGTGGTCAATCTGAGTGGTGTCAGGGCAAGCAGCATATAGGATGGCTTAAGTTTATCAATTGAGATGCCAATTGGGATGCCGTGGAGATGTAAGAATCCCACTTCAGACCCCATTGCAGGCCAGAGTAGTGTGGGCGAAACAGCAGCTGGTGAACATCGTGAGCAGCATGACATAAGTGCATGAGCCAAAGTTGCCATGGATGAATGCCCTATCTTCACCATAATGCAGGGGGGGGGGGGGGGGGTTGTAGGCTCAGGCATGATGTCATCCACATGCATGTTGCTGGTCTCCAAGAAGTCTGCTGGCACCTGTAGACAAGATCAGTGACTGACATCTCCAGGTCAGCCTTGAGAGTGATTCAGTGGCTGAAAGTACCAGTGGCAGGGCAGCAGTCCAACTGATTTTGTGACAAACAAGGGTCGCCTGTAAGGTATGGTGGAGGCAACAACTGTTGGCGGCTGTACGGTAGCTTGATATCAGGCGCAGGTCAGCCCTGTAGAGGTCGATCAGGGCACACAAGAGCAAAGATGGAAATTGGCACCTGTGGTCCATTGAGATAAGAGACAAGCAGCTAAAATGTGCAGTCCACACAGAGACAGAAGCGGCAATGAGATAAGAGACAAGCAGCTAAAATGTGCAGTCCACACAGAGGCAGAAGCGGCAATGACTATGGGTATCAGTGTTGCCCCAGGCCAGTGAGTGAACCTGTCCACCATGGTGAGGACATATTGGCAGCCATCAGAGGGTGGTAGAGGGCTGATGGTGTCCACTTGAACAGGAACAAGCAATGTTTGATGTCTGAAAAGGCAGCAGTGGGAGCAGGTAGCAGGTACGTGGTGGCCAATCTCGGAAGGCTGATAGGTGGGGAGGTACGGTCCCATGGTCTTGGAGTCCCTTTGGCCACAGGAAATGCTATGTAACCAGTGTGGTGTGGGTGCACACACCAGGTTGCATAACTGGTCGAATGTAGCCTTGCAAAATGCAGTGGGCAGGAATGGGCACCATGAGCTGGTGGATACACTCCACCAGATACTGCTATCTTTGCCAGGGCTGACACACGTTGGATATGGAGGCTGGAAGTGGTCTCCAGGTGGAGGTGGACTAGTTCCAGGTTGTGCTCCTAGACAAAGCCAAGTGCCTTGCAGTCAAGGGATGAAGTGACAGCACAGGTGTAGCTGAGGAGTCAGCAATGACATTGTCAGTTCTGATAATGTGACATATTTTGGTAGTAAACTCAGAGACGAACAACTGTTACCCAAATTGATGTGGGGAGTACAGGTCAGTGTCTTTCTAGAGGGAAAACATAATAGACTTGTGGCCAATGAAGACCGTAAAGTGGTGGGTCTCCAGCGATGGGCGAAAATGTTTGCTTTCCTTATTGATGGAGAGGAGCTCCGTGTCGTATGTGCTTCAACACCATTGGGGGCAGAGAGCCTGCAGGAGAAAAAAACACACACACAGCTGCCAGGTGATGCTGACTTGCTGCTGCAGGATGGCACCAGTGGCCAAATGGCTGATATCAGCCAGGGCAGCAACTGAGTTGGGGTAGGGGGGGCAAGCAGGATATTATCTGCCAAGTTATGCTGGGTGGGAGCGAAGCTGTCTTCCATTTGTCGTGTCCGTGGAACAGGCTTGTTCCCCTTTGTTTGAGCTGTGAACGGTAGTGCATAGCAGAGGCAGTTCTTAGGTGGTGAGGTGGCAGCAGTAGAAGTTCAACATGCAGAGGAAGTGGCAGAGGTTCTTGAACGTTTTAGGACTGGAAAATCGAGGATAGCTTGTACCTTGTCAGTTAGGAGACATGAGCCAATGGTATGGCTCAGGAATACCAATTGTTGACGAGACACAGTTTGCTGTAATTTTCAGTTTGATAGGGTCTGCAGCTGCAATGAATTTTTTGAAAGATTCTGTGATGCTTTCAGCTGCTATTCTTTTTATTTCATATATGATTGTACAATTTCAGCATTAGGCCATTTTCAAGTACCTAAAACAGAAGCATTATACATTGGATACATTAGTGACACCTGTGATTTTCATGTAGGAACAAGTCATATCTGTAGATATACTAGGCACATTATAACTTACTTTATGGATGATTTTTTTAGTAGTAAATTATTCCGTGTACATCGTCGCTCCTATGACTCCATGTTATGCTCATAAAATAAATCCAAGATGTTTTACACCCTTTTAGAAGCATATTACTTTTGAGCAGTTGTTGCAAAGCTCTTATATGCAAGGCCCATCTTTAAACATAGTTAACACTAGGAAGATTATAATTAAGTTACAGAAATTTGTTAATTAACCTGCATATGCTTTTGTTCTCAGTAATATTTAATTTTCATTCATCAATGTTGTAAATATGACTGTATGTAATTTCTTTAAAATATTTGTATATATATTTGTTCTTTTTTTGTAGGAGCACATCAATTTTGAATAGTTGGTACAAAGATCTGATATATAAAAGCCATCACATTACTCTAATGAAACAGTACTGAGAAATACGAGAGTCGAGAAAAAACTGCTTTATGGTTGCATGATGTTTCACATTACAGTCATATTTATTAATGAGTATAGTGATAATTTTACATTCTGTGGTTCTATAGTGCTTCATCATAGAACTGGTAAAAAGTTGTCTGGAATTTCCCATTTCGCAGTTCTTTTTGCTCATTTAAAATTCAGTCGGACTGATCTTTTAGATGGATGTAAATTTCAATTTCTTCCATTACATTCACGATTTTTCATTTCTGTAACTTATGAAATATTTGAAGTGATCTGTCTGTATTAGGTATTTTACAGTTGGTGTCTTAAGTGTGCAGCAAATGTGGATGGCTTATAATCACTTATTGTTGTGTGTTCTGTAAATCATGTACTGTCTTTTCTTCCTATTTGTCCAGTATAAAATTTTGGGCATTATTCGCAGTTAATTTTGTAGATTCCTGATTGCAAAAACGGCTGTGATTTATGTGGTATGTGTCTCAATAATCATTGTAGATTGTTAGTGGTTCTGCAACTGGCATATAATTTTGTATTCTTGAAACACTGAGTAATTTTGTCGGAAATAATGCCTAGATATGGCCATACAAGAACATTGTTTTTCTGTGATTCGTCTTTGTCTCTGGTTAAAGTTATTTCATCTGTGGGATTGGCATGTGTTTGATTGGTTTTCTTTTTGAATAATGTGTCTAATAAGTTTCTAGGATAAACATTATGTATAGCTACATTTCAGAGATCTAGCTCTTTCCCAATTTTTTTTTCGGTGGCCAGTTTTTTACTCTATGTAACATAGAATGAAGTTTGCTGTATTGACAATTGTGCTGGTGTCCCGGAGGCATTCAAAGATTATGTGGAGTGCCTGCAGTGTTCTCTGGGTGTTGCAGAGAAAACAAGGATGTCATCAAACTAGGCAAAGCACCAGGGCAAGCCCCACAAGATGCTGACCAGGAGAGGTTGCCACATTTTAGCAGCATGTTGGAGGCAGAAGGTCATAAAGGCACTCTTGCACAGGCCAAATGGCATGATGATTGTGGTCTTCTGGATGTCCTTATGTGCACTAGAAATCTGGGTGAAATCTGTGGCATGTGAAAACGTTGGCACAGTCGATCGTGCTGAAGATTGTAGTTCCAGCCAGCGCTTTGTAGCTGTAAAGGAGTAGCATCGGATAATAGTCAGGAATGTTTTGGGCATTTAATATCCAGTAATCACTGCATGTGCACCAGGAACGATCCTTCTTTGGACAAGGCAGATGCCCATGGGCTCTTCAAGAATGCAGCACACCAGTGGCAATCAGCTCATCAAACTACGGCTTGGCGATCTTGAGCTTGTTCAGTGCTAGGGACCACAGCTGGCAGAAGACAGATGGTCCAGATATGGTATCAGTGCAATGGACAGTTGAATGGCAGACCTCCCAAGATGTGCTGAACAGGGCTGTCAGAGCAGGAAACTGCACCAGGGAACCAGTATATAGCCCAAAGTATGCCACCTGCTTCACATAGAAAAAGACACTGAAATGGTCCCATTGAAATCTGCTCTAATAATACGGTTGGTGATGTCAGCAACAGGGCAGATGCCATTGCAGGCTGAGATCAAGGACACAATGAAGCACGATGTAGGTAGTAGTGGCAAAGCTTTTCGCCGCTGTCAGGAGGATTGCTGAGGTGCCACCAAGGTCATATAAGAGACTCTGTGGGAAGATAGACACTCTGAGCTTGTGTCAATCGGGAACGGTGTGGAGGAGTGGATGTCGCAAATGAACAGGTGCTGGGAACCTGAGCAGCAGCTGGGCTTGCCTCTTCCCAATGGCTGTCGGCATTTGGAGCTCAAGAGCAGGACTCTCTGCAGTTAGCAGTGTTGGGATTGAAGCACTCATGGTACCAGCAGAGAGGCATTGGCAGGGTGTCAGGAACTGTGGCCATCATTGCGCTCACAGCTAGCATTGCATGCTTGGCATTGGTTGGAGACAAGACGAGTAATGGTAGTCTGCTGCATTGTCATATTGATGCTGAGGGAGGCGATTGTGTTGTACACTCCTCACTGCTGGGTGCTGTGTTGCAGGCTGGTGGGGAGGAAGGAGCAAATGTTGTCGTTAGCTGTGCATTGATTGGTGAAGGTGAGCTTAAGGTAGGGCGGCTGTCAATGTGGCAGCCAATGGGTGGCACCTGGTGCAGTAATAGGCATCCCTGGCATACAGAAACAACTGAAAGAGTTGAAAACAAGTAAGTCACCTGGTCCAGTTGGAATCACATTCAGTTTTACAAATAGTACTCTTGACCCCTTACTTAGCAGGTGAAAAACAGTGCTGGTGACTCCTGGTTGTAAGAAGGGTAAAAGAAAGAGCAGACAAAATTACAGACCAATATCCCTAACATCAGATTGTTGCGGAATCCCAGAATATATTCTTGGTTCGAATATATTAAATTTCCTTGAAACCAAAAAGCTCATGTCCACAAATCAGTGCAGTTTTAGAAAGCATCGGTTGTGCAGAACCCAGCTCGCCCTTTTCTCACTTAATATATTGTGAATTGTGGATGAAGGGGGAACAGGCAAAGTCGATATTTCTAAATTTCTGAAAATCATTTCACACAGTGCACCACTGGAGACTGTTAATGAAGGTACGAGCATATGGCATAGGTTTCTGGATACGTGAATGGCTTGAAGACTTCTTAAGTAATACAACCCAGTATGTTGTATGCAATGGTGAATGTTCATTGGAGGTAAAGATATTGTCAGGAGTGATCCAGGGAAGTTTATATTCATACGAGGGCTGGCTGAAAAGTTGTTAGCCTCGCCCAGAGATTCCAGCACTACTCACATCACTTTTTCCCCCTTATCTTGGTGCACTTGTTAATACGCATCATGTAAAATTGCAAGCCATTCCAGGCAGCAGTTGACTGTAGGCAGTCATGTGAAACAGTTTTGGTGCATATGGCATTAAAAAAAAGAAAAAAAAATCAAATTCTAGTGTCATGCAGTGATGAAATTTTTCATATAAGAAGATTTACTGCTGACCAAAATTCGTTTGTGGCTTGTAAATGTATGTGACAGCCCTTCCCTTTCAATTTACACCATGAAGAAATGGGCAGCTGAGTTTAAACATAGCTGTGGAAGTGTCCAGGGTGACCCATGCAAAGGACACTGGAAATCACCAACAAAGTGCTTGATATGAGTCTGGAAGATGGGCATTTAAAGGTGCATTAAATTGCTAATGCTGTAGGGATATCAAAGGAATATGTTGGTCACATCTTGCATCATGAATTGAACATGTGGAAACTTTGCACAAAATGGATGCTATGTGCACTCACTGTGGATGACAAATGAAATTTGTGTGACATTTTCCAAAATGTGCTTCATGTTTTTTAAGAAGAATGGAAGTGATTTTTTTGCATTGGTAATGTGACAGTGGATGAAAAAGGGATTCATCACTACACACCTGAATCCAAAAAGCAGCCTACACAGTGGATAGAAGCTGGTTCTCCAACTCCAAAGAAAGCAAGGAAAGTGCCATCGATAAGAAAAATCATGGCATCAATGTATTCGGATGCGAAAGGAATTTTGTTAATTGACTATCTTCAAAAATGTGAAACCCTAACTGGAGTATGCTACTCTTAACTTCAAACAAAACTTCCATCTATTCACAAAACTGAAGAAATTCCTCGCTGGTCAGCAATTTTCATTCAGTCAATAGCTCATTGCTGCTGTAGATGGGTACTCTGCAGCACTTCTGGAGGAACACTACAGAGAGGGGTAATGGCATTGGAGCACCACTGGATGAAATGTATTGATATCAGAGGAGATTATGTTGAAAAATAAAAGTTCTTTGAAATCATAAATTTTTGTTTTCACTACCATGCCGAGAAGTTTACAAACCACCCTCGTAAATGATCTTATGGACAGTGTGGTCAGCAATCTGTGGCTGTTTGCTGGTGATGCTGTAGTGTACAGGAAGGTGTCATTGTTGAGTCCCAGTAGGAGGATACAAGATGACTTGGAAAAAATTTCTAGGTGGTGTGATGAATGGCAGCTAGCTCTTAATGTAGAAAAATGTAAGTTAATGCTGGTGAGTAGAAAACACAAACCTGTAATGTTCAAATTCAGCATTAGTTGGGTGCAGCTTGATACAGTCACTTTGATTACATATCTAGCGTAACATTGTGAAGTGATGTGAAATGGAACAGGCATGTGGCAATTGTGGTGGGGAAGATGAATAATTGCCTTTTGCTTATTGAGAGAATTTTGGGAAAGTGTGGTTTATCTCTAAAGGGGGCTGCATAGAGGACACTAGTTTGACTTGCCCTTGAGTACTGCTCATTGAGTATTGTGAGTGTTTGGGATCCATGTCAGATCAGTTTAAAAGAAGAAACTGAAGCATTTCAGTGGCAGACTGCTAGACTTGTTACCGGTAGGTTTGAACAATATGCAGGTATTATGGAGATGCTTCGGGTACTCAAATGGGATTCCCTCGAGGGAATGCGACGACAGTCTTTTTGAGGAAGAGTATTGAAAAAATTTAGAGAATCAGCATTTGAAGCTGTCTGCAGAACAATTCTCCTGCTGCCCACATACATTTTGTATAAGTATTACAAAAACAAGGTATGAGAAATTAGGGCTCATATGGATGCATATAAATAGTCATTTTTCCCTCGCTCTGTTTGCGAGTGGAACAGGAAAGGAAATAACTAGTAGTGCTACAGGATATTCTCCGCCACACAAACTATGGTGGCTTGTGGATTATGTAAGTAGATGTAGATTTTGAATGCATTTGGCATTCAGTGGCGGCAGTCGCAACCAGGGAGGTCAGCTTCTTGTGAAACCTGTCAGCAAGGCTGGTGGTATGGTGAGGCAGTGATTCATGTGCAATGCTACAGCTGTCTGTGTTGGGGCTGGGACGCAAGACAGCCACACATATAAAAGAAGCAGTCGGAAACCCTGTGTGCTTCCATCAGGCTTTGGAGGTGGCACACGAATTGTGAGGGTTTCTGGTCACTGCACTGCTCAAGTGAAATGAGGACCCAGATCCACTGCTGCTTCATCTCGTCAATGCTGGGCAAAATAGCAGAGGTGACAGATGCGAGGCTGATCTGTGGAGTCCATCGCTGGGTGCTGGGCCACCAGCCACTGTGTCACTGCGAGTTGTGTCTGCAGGCACAGACAACCCCCCCCCCCCCCCCCCCCCCCCCCGCCCCGGCATTGCAGTTTTCCAGTTTCTATGTATGAGGTGTGTGGTCAGTTTGTCAATGACATTGATGGTTGGTGGAGCTGTGAATGCGAACAGTGAGGCTTCAGTTTCCTGATGGCTGAAGCTATGGTTTCTAGGTTGCACAGGTGCGAACATGCAAAGTGCACGAAAGAAAAATAGCTCGTGGTGCAAAGCTCAAAGTAAAGTATGGGTCATGGCACACTAACATCTATAGCACAAACACAATCTATCGTGAAAAACATAAAATAATGGCCCTAGTGTGCTGGCGTTCATAGGACAGAAAAAGAAGTAGCTTGTGTGGTGCGAGCAGGAGCAGAGTCTATGATGCACACACAAAAGGAAGGGATGGCTAATATTAGGTCCTTACCTAAATTGATTAATAAACCACATAAAATTCAGTAAAACTGAGCATATGAGAATGGGCATGGTAGACACTGTCACTATGAACAATGTTCACAAGAGGTTTAAGACAAAAACAAACTGGTTTATTGGATTAACTAAACTACTACAGGAAGCACTGTAATAATGCCAAGACGTAATAGCTCTTATTGGACCCTGCAACAATGATGCATGGTGTTTATGTCACTTGCTAATATGAAGAATACTAAAAAATATGTGCCACCAGGAGGCACCGTAAGAATAGCATTCTTCGGAGTGCAGGAAATAAACACTCTACACACGGTCCACATCGAGTGTGGAGACACAGAATAAAGTCACTAACATAGCAGCATGAGATACCAACACAAGTTCTGATATCACGGGGCGAAGAGAAAAATAACATCGCTCACAGGATATTGAAATGTAAACTTTATAAATGATGTTGGAGGCAGTATGTATACATAGTAGCTAGCCACTCATTGTTCGCCAGAGCTGACACAGATTTCCTGCCATGAGACACGGAATTGATCAATGTGTGTCATGGGGAAACAGCCAGGGCAAGACTCAACAGAATGATGTATGGTCTTCATGTGAGTGTAATGGCCACAATGGGCAGGAACCAAATCTTGGCTAGTATCCATGTGGTCATGTGCACTTAACATACTATACTGCATTACAGGCATAGAGAAAGCACGTTGCGGGTGGATCCCGATAATTTTTAACAAACATCTAAGAATGGCCTTGGTACTGTGTACTGCACTATTTGAGAAACGAAGTTTGTGGCCTTTTGGCACGACCATCAGAGTGCATATGTGGGATGGAACTCTGGTGTTGCTGCCTTGAAGAGAAGAGAACTGAGAATGAGATTAGGCTGACGGGAGCAAAGCTAGATGTGGAGCTATTGTCTTGGTTGTGTTAGCCAGCAACTGCAGCAGTTGGGTGACCAGTCACATGGTGGAAGTGAAAGCTTTGTGTGGAAGCAAAGGCACACAAAGAAAGAACCTCACTGCATTAGTAGATGGCCATAGCAAGTTAGCCGTATTCAGAATGGTGCAGGCTGTTCAAACCTATGTGTGGCAAAGGGCCATCATACTTCCAAATATTATTTGTACCTTATTGTACAACTTGTCTAGCAATTGAACTTTCGTCATAGTTTAGTATAAAATACCCCCATGAAAGATGGCACCTTGCTGTGGTGGTGCAGCTCGCATGCCTCAGTGATTCAGATAGCTGTACTGTAGGTGTAATCACAACAAAGAGGTACCTGTAGAGAGAGAGAGTGGACTAATCCATGGTTCCTGAAGAGGGCCAATAGCCTCTTCAATAGTTGCAGGTGCCACAGTCTTAATTAGTGTAACATTAACCAACATGTCCTTGCTGTTCCGGTAATGCTGATGCCAGAAAATCAGGGGAAACTATAACAAATATTTTTCCCCCATGAGGTCATGTAGTTGTACTGTATGGCTTAATGATGATGGCATTCTCATGAATAAAATATTCTGAGGTATAACAATCCCCTATTCAAATCTCCAGGGAAGGACTACCCAGGAAAACAAAGCTGTGTCCTTTGTTTCAATGTGTGGAATGATAGACTTTTAATTTGATAAGTAGGTTTGAGAAAAAGGACAAGTTGAAGTCAAATGTAGTGCAAATTAGTGAAGTGCGGTGGCAGGAGGAACAGGACGTCTGGCCAGGTCAGAACAAGGTTGTCGACACAAAAGCAAATAACAGCAATGTAGCAATATAATGCATAATAAAATAGGTGTGTAGGTAAGCTATATAAACAGCATAGTGAATGCATATCCAATATAGGTATGGAGCCAATATCCACCATAGTAGTACAAACTTAAATGCCAACTAGTTCAACGGATGATAAAGAGATTGTAAGAATGTATGATGAAATAAAGGAATAAGTTGAAAGAACCAGAGGTTGTTGAGAGTTTCACAGGGAGCATTAGACAGTGATTGGCTGAAACAGGGGAAAGGAGTACAATAGAAGATGAATGGGTAGTTTTTGAGAGGTGAAGTAGGGAAGGGAGCAGACGATCACATTGGTAAAAAGACAAGGCCTTGTAGACAATCCTGGAAAACAAATAAGATACTGAATTTAATTGTCAAAAGGAGAGAATGTGAAAATGCAGAGAATGAAGCAGGTGCAAGGGAACACAAATGTAAAAAAAAAAAAAAATGAGATGAACAGAAAGTGCGAATGGCTAAGCAAGAACAGCTGAAGGACAAAAGCGAGGCTGTAGAAGCATGCATGACTATAGGAAATATAGATCCCACCATTATGCAAATTAGAGAGGCCTGTGGAGGAAAGAGAAGCAGCTGTATGAAAGCAAGAGCTTAAGTGAGACGCCATTACTAAACAAAGAAGAGACAGCTGGAATGTGGAAGAAATCTATAGAAGGTCTATATAAAGGAAACAAACTTGAATACAAAGTTATGCAAGGGTAAGTCAATTATTATCCACAGTTTAGTTATATTTCTGTTAATTTTGGTAGCACTGTCATTTTGTGTTGACGACACACACTTTGTTTATTTGTTGTTATATCTTTGCAATTTTCAAACTGCTGGGTGAGTTTCATTATTGGTGCCATGCTGTTAATCATGGCTGCTCCGCTGTTTATTTGCACCAAAGAAGAGCAACATTCAGTGATCTGTTTTCTTGTGGTCAGAAGGCGTATCAGGGGCCGAAATTCGTCAAAGACTTTTGGTACAGTATGGGAGCAGCGTTTTGCCACAATGGAGTGTCTACGAATGGATTGAAAAATTCCAAAATGGGCGCACAAGTGCTACGCACAATGAAGGAGCCGGACAACCATTTACCGCCACAAATGAGGAAACCATTGAGTGTTCAGGTGAAATGATTCTCTTAGACAGATGATTAACTATTGATGAAATGGCACATTGTCTGCAAATTATTCACATTTCTGCCTATGAAATCATCCACAACAGACTTAGGTTTCATAAAGTTTGTGCAAGATGGGTCCCAAAACAACTCACACTGTTGCACAAACAAACGCGCTTGGACATCTGCGAAAAACATTTGGATTGCTATGGTAACAAAGGGGACAACTTCTTTGACGGGATCATTACTGGTGACAAAAGATGGATCCATCATTGTGAGCTGGAGAGTAAATGGCAGAGTATGGAATGAAAACACCCAAATTCGCAGTGCAAAAAAAAGTTCAAGACCCAGCCGTCTGCAGGAAAACTGATGCTTACAGTTATTTGGGATGCACAAGGCCCGGTACTGGAACATTATGGGGAAAGGGGTGCAACAATAAACAATGTATGTTACAGTGAGATGCTTACAGCCAGGCTAAAGCTTGCAATTCGAAGCAGATGCTGAGGATTGCTGTCAAAAGGTATTGTGTTGTTGCACAACGATGCCTTTCCGCATACTGCTGCCCACACTGCTGAAATACTCCAGAAGCTCAAATTTGAAGTACTGGATCATCCTCCCTATAGTCCCAATCTTGCCCCCTTCTGACTATCTCCTGTTTGGTCCACTCAAACAGGCATCAAGGGGCGATTTTCCTCAGACGGAGCAGTGAAAGAAGCGGTGCATTCCTGGCTCACAGCTCGACTGAGAACCTTCTTTTATGAGGGCATCAGCAAGCTTGTACAATGTGCGTTGAAATGCAGGGAGACTATGTTGAAAAGTGATGTTGTTGTAAGTTTCCTATTTGATTACAATAAAATTTTATAACTACTTCGCAGATAATAATTGAATTACCCTTGTAGAAAGAGAAGAGGAAATAGGTGAAAATGAGATGGGAGATATGATACTGTGAGAAAAATCTGACAGGACACTGAAAGACCTAAGCCAAAACAAGGGCCCTGGAGTAGACAACATTCCCTTAGAATTAGTGACATCCTTCGGAGAGCCAGCCATAACAAAATTGTTCCACCCAGTGTACAAGATTTTCAAGACCTGCAACATAACCTCAGACATTGGGAAGAATGTAGGAATTCCAATTTCAAAGGAGGCAGTTGCTGACAGATGTGAATACTCCTGAGTTATTAGTTTAATACGTCATGGCTGCAAAATATTGACACTAATTATTTTCAAGTGAATGGAAAAACTGGTAGATGCTGACCCCGAGGAGAATCAGTTTTGGTTCCAAAGAAATGTAGGTACATATGAGGGAAACAGTAATCTTATGATTTATTCTAGAAGATAGGCTGAAAAAGGCAAACCTGCATTTATAGCATTTGTAGCTTTAGATAAAGACAATGTTGACTGGGCTACACTGTTTGAAATTTTAAAGGTAGCGAAGGTAAAATACAAAGAGCAAAAGGTTATTTGCAACTTGTACAGAAACCAGACTGTAATTATAAGAGTCAAAGGATATGAAAGGGAAATTGTAATTGAGAAGGGAGTGAGACAGGGTTGTAGCCTATTGAGACAGGGTTGTAGCCTATTGCCAGTGGTACGATGGCTGTGCCGAAATTTTTTAGCAGCTCTTAATTCGGAAGTCTGACATGACAGTAGGATTATTTCCATTTGAAAAAGTGTGTTTGGATCTTGGAGCATGCACTTAGCAGTTCTCTCACCACTAGATTTCAAACTATGCTGCAAATGGTGAATGAAGACCTAGGCAGTGCTGAATCAGACACAATGCAAGATGGATCTCTCATGCTGCAATATGAAGAAGAATGCCACTCTTCTCTGGTACGTGTTTCTGGTGAGTCTGCTCCCTTCTAGGGCCATTACCATTGGAAACTGGCTTATTGAATTTTCAAGGAGGTAGGAGTCTCTTGAAAATGAACACTCTCCTGTTGTTCAGCAATGGTAGTGCTCTGAGGAAAAGTTGATGCTGTGAGGAAAATGATTAGAGATGATCCTCATCTCATTTTGTGACATTTAATGGACTCTATTGGATGGATCGGGGCACAGACCATTGTTCAAATCACTTAGGCCTAACCAAGAGATGTACTCATCAGGTGTTACATTCCTTGACAGAAGCACAAAAACAGTTAAGAATGGACTGGTGTCAATTTATGCTTGAATAATTCAGCAAACTCTGGTCCAGAAACACTTACAATTTTGTTATGTGACCATTATTACAGTGAAACAAAGAGGCAACATTCAGTATGCTGCTTTCCAGGTGCGGAACTACCCACAAAAACTAGGAGAAGTAGGAGCCCGGAAAGAGCATGGCGACCTCTTTCTTCGCCACAGTTGTGCGTCTCATCTGTGTAACCACGCACATGGATCACATAGTTGATGTTAAGCTGTATGTGACTAAATGTCTACTGAAAGTCATCATCACAAAAAGGTCACAGCACCTAAAGTGGAAGAGTGGGCACCTTTTTCTGCAATGTGATAGTGCCTCAGCACACATGGCTGCCAGAACAACTGACTTCATGGAGAAGGGAAAGGTAAAAGTTTTCCCTCACCTACTCAGTTCACCTGACCTGGGTCTGTATGACTCTTAGTCTTTCCAAGGACAAAGGAAAACATTCATGGGCAATGTTTTTCATCCAGTGAAGCATACTACAGTGCTCCAAGTGACTTTCCTAAATCCACTTGGACTGAGACATTTTTGAAGAGGTTTCAAAAGATGGAAAAAATGTATAAGCACTCATGGAGACTTTAGTATCTGCCTAAGGCATGACAATGTTATTACTCAACATGGTCTGTGCGAGTACATCACAGACCGATGGTAACATGGTAATAAATAGGGAACAGAACCCCGTGAGTGGAACAAACTCAAAATTTGAAATGAATATGGGAAGCAGAGCATCCTAACCCATGTGGATATAAGCACAACAGTGTGCTCAGCATGCTGCTGGCTAATGACTAAGCACATAACAACTCTCAGCACGAATCACCAAGCTAGGTCCGCAGCAGTTTAACTGTGCAGGAGCATTGCCTGCTCCTCTTATTGCCACGTGCTAGTACACACTTGCATCAGCAGGTTTGCCCATGATGCGATTTGTGCACCCTCTGCGGCAGGTTTATGAACTACTCTGCTGTTCTACTCACACCAGCTCATCTGCCTCCATTGTGACATCTACTGGTAGGGAAACTAAAGAGAGTATTTTGAAAAGTTTTAATGGTTGATTACAAATTTAAAAAATTCCTGAATATTTTTCTAAAATCTTTTGGCATAGGCCTCATATTCAATGAGTAAATTGAGCAAGCTGTGAAGAAAATCAAGGATATATTTGAAAAGGGACTTAAAGTTCATTGAAAAGAAATAAAAACTTTAAGCCTTGTTGATGACATTACAATTTTGTCATAGATGACAAACAACTTGGAAGAGCAATTGAACAGAATGGATAGTTTCTGGAAAACAGATTATAAGATCAGCTGACGCTAGGTAATGGAATGTGATCAAATTAAGTTAGATGATACTGAGGAAATTAAACTAGGAATGAGACATTAAAGGTACTAGATGAGTACTGTGTGGACAGTAAAACTAATGACGATGGCCAATGTAGAGGGGATATAAAATGGAGACTGGCAATAGTAAGAAAAGCATTTCCGGACAAGAGCAATTTGTTGACATCGAATATAGATTCAAGTGCTATGACATTTTTTCTGAAAGTATTTGCATGGAGTGTAGCCACATATGGAAGTGAAACATGGACAATAAACAGTTTAGACAAGAAGAGAATGAAAGCTTTAGAAATGTGGTGTTGCAGAAGAATGCTGAAGATTAGATGGGTAGAGTGAATAACTAATAAGGAGGTACTGAATTGAACTAAGAAAAAACAAGTTTATGGCACAGCTTGACTAAAAGAAAGTACCTTTTGATTTAACACACCCTGAGCCATCAAGAAATGAGGGAAGTGGGTTGGAGGTGTGAAAATTGTAGAGGGAGACCAAGAGACGAATACAGTTAGCAGATTCAGAAGGATGCAGGTTGTGGTAGTTATTTGGAGATGAAGAGGCTTGCACAAGATAGAGTTGTTTAGAGAGTTATATCAAACCAGCCTTTGGGCTGAAGAGCACAGCAACAACAACAACAACAACAACAATTGGGTATATCATATCTTTTGGGACAAAATTATATGGACTCTCAATCATATATCATAGTGGTTCATGACATTTTGCTACAATATGCCTGTTGTCTTGTCTGCACTACAATGAGGCAGTCAGTTTGGACCCTACCAACCAGTTCCTTTTCAGTTACCACTGAGGTATGGGGAAAAAATGCATAAGAGTGAGAAGGAGTGAGATCCAGAGACCACATTGGCTATGGGAAAGGACCCTGCTTCTCATCCAAACAACGAGGGTACCTGTTATTTGCATTATTTATTATTAAAGGAGTGCATTGTCACCTTGAAACTACAGTCACTCCAATAACCGTGGACACCAATAAGGATGTATTAGAAAATCTTGTAAAATTGCAGCCCACAAGCTAGCTGAGAATCTTTGCTAGTGATCTGAGGTGAGCATGGTGTATGGATTTTCATCACTCCAAAAGTGGCTATTGCAGCAGTTAAAAACACAATCACAGATAAAAAAAGACATCATTCATGAACAGTACAACTGTAGAAAGTTTAGCTCTGCAATTATGTGCTGCATAACCCTTTGTCAGTATTTAGTTCTGGCTTAAAAATAAATTGGCCTCACTGTTTGCACACATTGTTTATGATAAAGGTACAGCTGCTGGTCTACCAGTACTCTGCTCAGGATACTTCAAAGTGGGCATTTCAATGGCAGAGTGTCATTGCCCATTTAATGAATCTTCTTCCAAATGATCCAACATTATCTCTCTTAATTCTTGGCCAGCAACCTGTGATGTGAATAACCCAGTTTCGAGTTGGTTTCTATCCATGGTGACAAATCTCGTTCTGCTAGAATTATGTTTTTATGAAAATTTTTTATTCACATTCATTCAAATCCCTGGGCACTACAGCCTGCTGCACTATGCACTAACTGCATGCCTGCAAGTTTCTGTAACAAGCAGTGCTCCATCTTCAGGAACAAGTTGTGGTCTGTAAAACTGGTAAACTCCATCGTGGACGTACCACAGGTGACTGCATTGATGTTTTGAGGTAGCACTACCGACTTTGATGCAAGTGGCTGCTGGTTGCAATGAACTACACAACCAGTTTACAAATATATACCTCCCATGTGTCACTCATTAAAAGCTGTTACCACCTGAAATATCCATTCTGAACTACTTGGTCCTTATCTCGGAATACACAGTTTATGATTTTCTACTGGCTGAATAACTTTGACAATAAAGGTCTGGGACACCACATTTGTGTACCTCTTCCGGTGACCTCCATATGCACAATAAATTTCTTTGGCACCTGTTTCTGAAATCCTATGCAGTTCCTTCATCAGTACTAATGATGCTTCACACAAAGCAGAACTGTTCAGCCTTTTATTGGGTAAAATAATTTAAAAAATAATAAAAAAATTAATGTTTAAAGTTGGCAATTCTCATAATAAATTTAAAGGAATATGGAAATTAGTTAAGTAAGAAACTAGTTCAATTACAGAACATGTTTGTTTAATTACATAATTGTCCTGGGGGTAAGTGATGAAATCCATCTCACAAATGTCTTAGAAGTGTCTTACACAACTAGTATAATCAACTCCACCCATAAAGCAACTTTAAGATTCAAAAACCTGTGCCACTATGGTAATGGCAAGTCCTTGGTACAAGTATACTGTCAAGGATTACTTGGAATGATATAAATATTTAGTTGGATGTAAAAGTTATCAACTGTGTTATTAAGTGGTTTAACAATGTATCTTTATGTTACAATATTCATGAATTCTGATTGTGATAATTATAAATTTGTGTACCTATTGTATATACTTATGTTGACAATATCCATACAATCCTGATTGTCTATGGATGAATAAATAAAAAAAATAAATTAATGGAAGGAATAAAAGGCAATAATTCATCATATAGTTGAAACATGACTGTCAGAAACTTTATACCCTTGGGTAGGTGATCAAAAATTTTTATTGCAGCATTGTGCACCCTTTTTGTGTGCTAAAGACAACCTTCATGTGGAGTAATGAAAGCCCTTTTTCCTTCTGGTATTGTAATTATGTACATTATTGTTCCTTTTGAACTGTGGTGGATTATTTACAACAAAACAACAAATATACTGTGGAGCAGTAGTCAGAATGCCCAACTTCTTAAACAGAAGTCTACAAGATGATTGTGGATGTTGTAAGGGTAATTCCTATATATGTAATTCAAAGAAGATGGTGTACATGGGAAAGGAGGGGGGGCGGGGGGGGGGGGGGGGGGGGGGAACATGACCCAGATTGTGAAGCAGCGATTGAAATAGAACATATTGTGCGCAGGAAGTTCTGTCAATGGGTCACTGCCCTCTTAGTCGCAATCTGGCAATGCCCATTTATCTGGTTAGACAGCTGATTAGTAGTCACACCCACATAAAGGGCCATCCAAAGTCACAGAAAAGCTGGTAGATGATGTAATTGATTAACGGATGGCCTGATTTCCAGGCACAACAATGAGTACTCAAAGCTCATGTGAAGGATATAGTTAAGTTTTTTCAGTCAGGGGTGATACTGGGTAATGTCAGGGTCTCCTTTGCAGGCAGTTCACTGGGATAGTCAGAGGATTGGGGGCATTTGTGGCTATTAAATGGGATATCTATTTGCAGTCTTATTGGGGGGAGGGTGTCTATCCATGAAGGCCTTAGTAAGACCTTAAGCATACTGGGAAAGGGATTGCTCAGTGCAGCAGATGTGACATCCACAGGTGGCCATACTGTATGAGAGGGAATTTTTAATGTGGAAGGGATGGCAGCTGTGAGAAGAGAGGCACTGTTAGTGGTCAGAGGGCTTGAACCAGACATGGAATTTGGGATTTTGGCTGATTAGGAAGATTTCCTGTAGATAGCCCATAAGTCAGTTGACATATGAGGGTGCCAAGTGGGTGCCCATAACCATGTCCCAGATATGTTTCTGTATCTTTCCCTCCAAGGAAGAGCAGTTATGGTTAAGTAACGTTTTTGCCATGTGTATAAGGAATGTGTGTATTTGTGTGTGTGTGGGGGGGGGGGGGGGGGGGGGGGAGGGGGGTAGACTAGGAATTTGAAGGACATTGGAAAAGATTGTGTTTTACAGTGAAAAGGCTCTACACATGGAGGATGTTGGCATCAGTAGTGATGAGTAGGTATCCAGGTTTTAGTGATGTGGGAATGGCTGAGAGATGATGAAGAAAGTGCATTATGTCTCTGAAATGGGTAGCTGGGCTGTGGGCAGTGGGTTGCAAATGTAACCAGCACACTAACTAGTCACAATGGGATGTCCAGAATGGTCAAGTTTAAGGATTTTGGGAAGCCTAATAAATCTGTGTCTTCAGTATTGGAAGAAGTAAGTCTTAATGTACATCTAAAATCAAGATGTCATCCACTTTTATTAATTTTATGTTATATATAGTTTTTAGTGGCTATTGAATCTCTGTGACTATCACACATTCCAGCACTCATTCACAGGTTGTTCCCTTTTTGCGTTGGGAGCAAGACGTTTGCACTCAAAATTTTCTACTTATTTTAAAAAAGCCCTTCACTGTAACAGACAGTTTATTTGGATAATATTGAGGCAGACTTACATGTAATACTCATTCAATTACAGGATGGCTCCTTCCTATGCCAACCTTGTGATGGGTCACTTGGAGGGGGCTTTTCTGTAATCCATAAGCCTTTAGACCCTGGTTTGGTTTACACACAGTGATTGCATCTTTGTCACATGGACTCATGGTGAGGCTGACCTGTTAAAATTCTTGGAATCTCTAAATGCATTCTCCCACTTAAATTTCACATGGTCCTATTCCGAATCCCATGCCACTTTCCTTGACACTGACCTCATCCTCACTGAAGGCCAGCTACACACTTCTGTTCACGTTAAACCTACTAACAAGCAACAGTACTTACACTATGAGGTGCATTCAAGTTCTAAGGTCTCCTATTTTTTTTCTCAGGACTGGAAAGAGATAGAAACATGCGCATTGTTTTAAAATGAGGCCGCGTTCATTGTCAATACGTCCCAGAGATGGCAGCACCGCACGGCAGATAGAATTTTACCGCCAGCGGCGAGAATGAGAACTGTTTTAAATACTTAAAATGGCGACGTTTTCCTTACTTGAACAGCGTGTAATCATTCGTTTTCTGAATTTGCGTGGTGTGAAACCAATTGAAATTCATCGACAGTTGAAGGAGACATGTGGTGATGGAGTTATGGATTTGTCGAAAGTACATTTGTGGGTGCGACAGTTTAATGAAGGCAGAACATCATGTGACAACAAACCGAAACAACCTTGGGCTCGCACAAGCCAGTCTGACGACATGATCGAGAAAGTGGAGAGAATTGTTTTGGGGGATCACCGAATGACTGTTGAACAGATCGCCTCCAGAGTTGGCATTTCTGTGGGTTCTGTGCACACAATCCTGCACGACGACCTGAAAATGTGAAAAGTGTCATCCAGGTGGGTGCCACGAATGCTGACGGACGACCACATGGCTGCCCATGTGGCACGCTGCCAAGCAATGTTGACGCGTAACGACAGCATGAATGGGACTTTCTTTTCGTCACTTGTGACAATGGATGAGACGTGGATGCCATTTTTCAATCCAGAAACAAAGCGCCAGTCAGCTCAATCGAAGCACACACATTCACCGTCACCAAAAAAATTTCGGGTAACCGCCAGTGCTGAAAAAATAATGGTGTCCATGTTCTGGGACAGCGAGAGCGTAATCCTTACCCATTGCGTTCCACAGGGCACTACGGTAACAGGTGCATCCTACGAAAATGTTTTGAAGAACAAATTCCTTCCTGCACTGCAATAAAAACGTCCGGGAAGGGCTGCGTGTGTGCTGTTTCACCAAGACAACGCACCCGCACATCGAGCTAACGTTACGCAACAGTTTCTTCGTGATAACAACTTTGAAGTGATTCCTCATGCTCCCTACTCACCTGACATGGCTCCTAGTGACTTTTGGCTTTTTCCAACAATGAAAGACACTCTCTGTGGCCGCACACTCACCAGCCGTGCTGCTATTGCCTCAGCGATTTTCCAGTGGTCAAAACAGACTCCTAAAGAAGCCTTCGTCGCTGCCATGGAATCATGGCATCAGCGTTGTGAAAAATGTGTACGTCTGCAGGGCGATTACGCCGAGAAGTAACGCCAGTTTCATCGATTTCGGGTGAGTAGTTAATTAGAAAAAAAAATCGGAGGCCTTAGAACTTGAATGCACCTCGTATGTGCCAGAAGTATCCGGGTACCCCCAAAAACGTAAATTTTTCACATTGGGTGTATTTTGCTACCACCTACTGCAGGTAATCCATATCAGTGACCTCAGTAGGCATCAGACATCGTAAGAGAGCAGAATGGGGCACTCTGTGGAACTCACGGACTTCGAACTTGGTCAGGTGATTGGGTGTCCTTGTGTCATATGTCTGAACATGAGATTTCCATATTCCTAAACATCCCTGTGTCCACTGTTTCTGATGTGATAGTGAAGTGGAAACATGAAGGGACTTGTACAGCACAAAAGTGTACAGGCCGACCTCATTTGTTGACTGACAGAGACTGCCGACATTTGAAGAGGGTCGTAATGTGTGATAGGCAGACATATATCCACACCATCACACAGGAATTCCAAACTGCATCAGGATCCACTCCAAGTACTATGACAGTTAGGCAGGAAGTGAGAAAACTTGGATTTCATGGTCAAGCAGCTACTCATAAGCCACACATCATGCCAGTAAATGCCAAACGACACTTCACTTGGTGTAAGGAGCGTAAACATTGGATGATTGAACAGTGGAAAAACCTTGTGTGGAGTGACGAATTACAGTACACAATGTGACGATATGATGGCAGGATGTGGGTATGGCGAATGCCCGGCGAACGTTATCGCCAACATGTTTAGTGCCAACAGTAAAATTTTGAGGTGGTGGTGTTATGGTGTGGTCATGTTTTTCATGGAGGGGTCTTGCACTCCTTGTTGTTTTGCATGGCACTATCACAGCACATGCCTACATTGATGTTTTAGGCACCTTCTTGCTTCCCACTGTTGAAGAGCAATTTGGGGATGGCGTTTGCATCTTTCAACACAGTTGAGCATCTGTTTGGCCTGTCGCGGAGTGGTTACACGACAATAACATCTCTGTAATGGCGTGGCCTGCACAGAGTCCTGACCCGAATCCTATAGAACACCTTTTGGATGTTTTGGAGCGTCGACTTCGTGCCAGGCCTCACTGACCGACATTGATACCTCTTCTCGGTGTAGCACTCTTTGAAGAATGGGCTGCCATTCCCCAAGAAACCTTCCAGCACCTTACTGAATTTATGCCTGTGAGAGTGGAAGCTGTCATCAAGGCTAAGAGTGGGTCAACACCATATTGAATTCCAGGATTACCGACGGAGAGCGCCACGAACTTGTAAGTCACTTTCAGCCAGGTGTCCGGATACTTTTGATCACATAGTGTACATTTTCACAGTTGCCATCATTTCCATTTCAAACATTCTCTCCCATACAGTCTTGGCATTCTAGGCAAACGTATTTGTTCAGATGCAGACTGTTTATGACAATATAACACCATTCTCACCTCCGCCTTCACTGCACATAATTACCCTGCCAGCCTAGTTCAAAGGAGATTTTCCGGCAATCACATCCAACGTACTGGGCAACTCTCCCCATTTCCTGTATCTCAACAGTCCTTTTCCTTCACCCCTCTTCTTTCCCCTTCAACCCTTCTGCTAGAAGAAGGAACCACTGATCCTGAAAGCGTCTGAATTTCAATCCTTTTATGTGTGTTCTCCTGCTGCCACTTGGCAAGTAGATTTTTTATCCACCCAGTTACATTTTCAAAAATTTATCATTTTCATTGGTATCTTACAATTTTGGGATTTATGCCGTAAAACTGTTGGATTCCCTTAAAAAAATAGGTTTGCTTGTTGCAGTGTCATCATTTCTTTCTTATATGATTGCAATTGAGACCAGTAACAATATTTAAATCCATTTGTTTCTGTTCACAGGAATTACCTGGTGCTTTCTTTAAGAAAGAAGATGAGAAAGAACAGTGTGTGGCTCAAAAAATTGATAGAAATTACATGATTCCTCCAGACATACGTCTGGCAAGTTTCCCAAAATTTGATCAGCCATATTATTTTCCATATGTGAGTTCAGTATTTTAATTACACATGCCATTCATTTTTTCAGATTTAATTTATTTTGTACTATTACATTGTTAACAAAGTCATTCTACTCTCAGGAAATGCAGTGTCCCAGACCCATGAATTTTGATCATGGCACATGTGTCAATTGGAATGAACAATTTTTTGGAAAACCGGTGAGTATGTAGGAGAATACTTCAATTGCAGTTTTTTTATTAATTACAGCACCAGCCTCTGGATCCTGTGTTCCTTAATTATTCTCACAAATGTATCTTACATCAGCATCCTGATTCTTATTAATTGTCGCTCTATATAACATCAATTTAAAAAAAAAATTAATTATTGCACTGTCTTCGTTGATCAGTGATATCATGCAAGTATATGTTTAATTCATTAAATGATACTTTATTTGTAGTTTATAACCAGAATGACTGTCCAAGGAAACCAAATGGTTTTTGATTTGAGACACACAATGTCTACTGTAATGGCAGTGATTGTTTTAATAAAATCTTTTATTGTATCAGTCAAAATTAGAAATCTTTATTGTTAATTAATAACTGTTTGAAAAGAATTCACGTAAGCCAAATGTGAATTTACAAGCAGACAGAATGGCTAGTCAATACTTATCATCAGATTGTAAAATTCAAAGTACCGTACTTCAGATATACTCAGTAAAAATAGAAAAATCTATACCTGGCTGTTGTGAGAGCAACGGGAAGCAATGAAGTTAAATAGAGGTTAAAAAGCAAGTGAATGCTGGAATAGTAGATTTAGTGGTAACAAAGATACATCTTGCAGTGAATCAGAACAATCCCCGGCTATTTTCCAGCACCAAACTTATGAAATTACTGGAAGTACAGGTCTACCCTCTCCCTCACAACAGGTAACTCTCTACCAACCTAGGATCTGAATGACGTACTCCTCATCAGGTTATGTCATTTGTTGTTACCCGGGAAACAACGAATAGAAAGTTAACTACAGAGCAGTGAGTATTTGTTTTGTAAAGATGGTGGAAACACATCCATAATTACAATGATGTTTGTGATTTGTTTGTGGAATTTTTCACAACCATTCAAACTCCATTTTGACAAGGTATTAGCAAAATGAATTTAAGATTTGAAGAGATGTGGTTGGCAGCAGAGTCTCCTCGTTCAGGTAGGTCAAAATCTGTTCCTACATACGAGAATCTTAATGTTATTGCTCAATTTTTTTTTGTACAAACACTGAATAAATCTAAAAAAAAAAAAAAAAAACAACAACATCCAAGGATTACAGAATAGCAAGAGCAAAGACACAGAAACAGCCAAAATTGATACCAAATAGGCCTACTTTACCTCAAGGCCTAAATGATGATGATCTGGGTAGGTGTATTGAATCCTGCAAATTGTACACAATCCAATAAGAAGCTGATTCTAAGTTGTACAAAAGTGTTCCTTGGAGCAACAAAATGACTTTCAAAGTGAACAGCAGAGTGGACAGGCACTGCTATGTCCACTAGGATTCTGTGAATCCCCATGTAGCGTTGGATGTAGAGTTAGATTCTCCTGGCATGATTGTATGGACAGAGTGCATCAGCAGTGGGCTAACTGGACCTTATATGTTTAATGGTACTGCCAGATCTGTAAATTAAACAATTTAAAATCCAGGATGAAATAATAAGAATATTATGAGGAGGACAGGTTGCTACTCACCATACAGTATAGTAGAGATGTCAAGTCACAGACAGGCACAACAAAAAGACTGTTAAACAAGTGAAGTTTCGCGGCCAAAAGGAGGCCTTCTGAAACAGACAAAAAAACACACACACAGAGTCACGATCACTGTCTCCGGCTGCAAAGGCAATCTATCCTTTTCGCAGTAGTTCTGTAAATTATCTAAATATTCTTCAAAACGTATTGGTGGAACTGGAAAATAGTCCACTTTTTTGGACATCTGCAACCAGTTAAGAAAAAGTTGATTTGGCAACAAGATGGAAGAAGATCATGGGAACTGGGTAAAAAAAAAAAAAAAACAAGCAACGGGTGAAAGGGGAACAGCTCTTCAGTTTCACCCACATTTGAACTTCTAGTATCAGATAAATCTGAGTTGTTACCTAAACTGGGAGGGAAGTGCCTCATACAGCTGTAAGTCACAGTAGGGTGCAGTAGTGCACCATACTTCTAGCAAAGAAACTCAGTGTAGGGTTATACCACAAGAGAGAAAGGAGGAAAGAGTTTTGCTACTAGGTAGTAGCTATGAGAGGAGTATGGGCTATATGGTACAGGACAAATTAGGAACAGGGTATCAGGTCACAAATATTGTGAAGCCAAGTGCTAACCTTGGCCAGGTGACAGAGGAAACAGGGAATCAGTGCAAAGATTTTGGCAAAGAGGATTGTGTTATTGTGTAGATAGAGCAGTGAACAGCCTGGCTAAGGACAGAGGGGACATGAATGAAATAGGAGTAGCGAGTACAGACACACACAAGTTCCGTGGAGGTCCTGCAGTGCCATGAGCAGCCCTGGGTTGGCACTGATGTGAGCTGTGTGAGATTTGAACACACTGCTGTTGACTGAAATTACATCTCGTATGAGTGCAGTGCCTGTTGCAACAGTTTGGAGATGTGGATATACTATACGCTGCTACAGCTGAATAGGAGAGGAAAAGAGGTTGGCTGAGCTGCTTGCAGATAATTTACAGGGGGCCATCATCACATGAAGCAATATCCATGTTGTTACTGGTGTGAGAGAAGGACCTTTTTTTTAGGTTAGCTTATTTCATTAAAATATTAGAGATTCTTGTCTGTTTGGAAAATTTAAGAGGGCTCTGAACAGACATCCTTTGCCTATTTGAGCACCACATAACCACAGGATAAGATAAGTTACATATGAAAGATTACACTCTAGCAGCTTACTCATACTGGATAAATATGTCTAAAGAAGGAGTTATTACATATATTAAGGCAGAACATGCATTCAAAAACACTGAGACAAATAGATTTTACTGTGATTAGCCCAAAGAAGTTGTGCTTGTGTATTAACATTTACAAACAGTTCACTTTTAATTGTAACTATATACAGATCCCCACCGGGAAATTTTGAAATGTTTATGAGGAATCTTGATTCCTTGCTACATTACTGTCAGACAGCAAAAACAAGTTAACAGTCTGTGGTGGCTTCATTGTAGATTTTCTATAGCATTTTGATTGGAAGAATGATCTGGTAACCTTGTTTGGATCCTACAATTTGATCTCAGTGATTAACTTTTCAACACAGCTGGATTAAGACAGTAGGTCCCTAATTCCTACTGGTTTCTTTGGCGGAGCTCAAAGTAAGAAAACAACAGCTTACTCAGTAACATATGTTCTCTCTGACAATGATGCACAGTTAGTTAGGATAAATAATGTAGTGCCTTACAGTATGGGTACTCCTCAGTGGGAATCAGTTAGAATAATTAATGACTCAAGGACAAATGCTTTTAAGAATAGCTTAGGCAAAATAGCCTGGGATGAAATTTATATTGAACCAAATGCTAACCAAATACTTAATCTATTCCATGATAAATTCATATCATTATTTGAAAATAGCTTTCCACATAAGATTATTAGAAGGAACTTTAAACAGCCATATTAAAAAACCATGGATCACTAGGGGGATTAAAGTATCTCATGAAAGACGAATAGAAATGTATCTGTTGGCAAGAACAAGTAGAGATCCCACAGTAGTTGCACACTACAAAAATACTCAAAATTACTAAAAAAGATTATTAAAAAATCAAGGAGCATGCACAAATGTCAGTAATTCCAGCAACAGACTTAAGGCTGCATGGAATGTCGTGAAATGAGAGACAGGACAACCAGCTGCAGAACAGGATACAATCACTATTGAACTGAATGGAATGGCTATAAATTATGAGTCAGAGGTAACAAATATATTTACTAATAGTAATTCAACCAATATAGTCCAAGGACATTATTCCGACTGGGGAGAAATCATGTATGGCATTCCAAAGGCTCAGTCTTAAGTACACTGTTGTTCCTCTTATATGTAAACAATCTTCTGTCTAATATACAACAAACAGAATTAGTTCTTTTTGCAGCTGACACCTGCACTGTAATCAGTCCAGGCATACAGACAGAAACAGAAGAAATGGTAAAAAGAATTCTTAAAAGTGTCATTGGCTGGTCTTATGCAAATGGTCTCATCCATAATTTTAAAAAGGCACAACCTATTCAGTTCTGCATATCTAGGGGTACTACACCATTGATAAGTGTAACACATGGTAAGAAAGTAACGAAGAGGGTGGAAACATCAAAATTTTTAGGTGTCCATACTGATGATAATTTAAACCAGAAAAAGCACATTTTAGAATTCATAAAACAACTTAGTTAAGCTGCATTTGCACTTTCAATCATTGCAAACTTTGGGGAAAGACAAATCAGTAAGTTGACATAGTTTGCATATTTTCATTCAATAATGCCATATGGAATAATGTTATGTGATAACTCATCTTTTAGAAGGAAAGTCTCCATAGCTCAAAACCCTGCTATAAGTATAATATGTGGTGCTTACCCACAATTGTCTTGTAGACATCTGGTTTAGGGAGTTGGGCATTCTGACTGCTGCTTCACAGTGTACTTATTCCCTCACAAAGTGTGTTGTAAATAATCCACTACAGTTGAAAAGGAACATTGATGTACATAATTACAATACCAGAACGAAAAATTACAATTATTACTCCACATTTAGCAGAAAAATTGGTGTACAATACTGCAACAAAAGTTTGAAAACAAACTGAAAAATTTTCTCCTTGACAACTCCTGTTGTGTAGAAGGTGGTGGGCAGGAAATACTATCTCATATTTGTATACTGAAAAAATAAAAAAATATCTTATAAATGTTCAGTATGTAGCCATTTTTACAAATTAAGTAGGGATGTGAATTTAAAATGACACATTCCACATAATTATAATTCATCTTCCAAAATGATCCAGGGAACCTGGAAGAAACAAACTAATTAACTATGTGTGTCTGTGTATTGACAGAAAATTTTATTTTCAGCTGTCTAGTATTGTTGCACCAACTGCACTTTTGATAGCTGACATATGGCCCACCCTGTATTCTGATGCTGGTGTTCTGAACAAGTACCCTGTAACAATATTTTCTGTGGTATTCTGGCATAAAAAGGCCTTAACGTGTGTGTGTGTGTGTGTGTGTGTGTGTGTGTGTGTGAGAGAGAGAGAGAGAGAGAGAGAGAGAGAGAGAGAGAGAGAGAGAGAGAGAGCACACAGAAAGGGGGGAGGGACTGGGATTAAACACCAATTGATTTTTTTTATCAACACCATAATCAAGCGATGCTTGCAATGCCGACTGGCTGCCATGTTATCCTCTGCCAAATGGCATTTTGTGGATGTGGTATGAAAGGCATGGGGAGAGCACACTGCTTTCCCAGCCACTGTCAACTTCCAGATCTCAGAGCTGCTTTTTTCATTCAAGTAGCTTCTCTGTTACACACTTATAAAAGATCACATCAACCAGATGGTTGGATTGTTATACAGTACTTCATACAGGCTGTTTGGTCACTACTGTAATGCAGTGGTTTCAAAATTAATAAATGGGTTGCACGTGACGCAGGGGGCAGGCATATCTTCCTATACACAACTACACCAAGTGACTTTCACTGACATACAGTAGTGAACAGTAGCACCCCTTATGCATAAAGGCTGCCATATCATCACTTTCACTGGATTTGCTACTGTTTTCTGCTCCTAGCCTCTTTCCAAATGAGTCATTTAAGCAAAAACTGACATGGGTAATGGAAATTAAGGTAACAATGCACCATATAGTTGATGTAATGCATGCTTGATAGGCACATAAGGAGGACTGAGAATATTGCTAAGCTTTTGGACGATGACCTCGTTTGTGACTAACAGGGACAGGCAGCAAATGCAGGTGATACGACTGTGGCATTTGTGTGCTCAATCTAATATACACAATGGAAGGTGCTTGTGGTGCACAATGACATGGTGGAGTGGGTTGTGAGGGGGAGACATAACAGAGGACGAGAGAGAGAGATTGTGGAGAGGGGAACAGGGGGTAACTGAGACTCGGGCTCATATATCAGCTCTGTCATAACTTTTGGATAGTCTTTTATATGGGTATGACCACTAATCAGCTGTTCACCTGAAGGAATGGACACTGCCAAAGTGTAGCCCACAGCAAGTTGACTACTCAGTGGCAGAACACACAGGACAACACACTTAACTTCTATGGCTTCTTCACAACCCATGCCATGTGGATCTGTGCCCTGAATGCTGTATTCTCTGAACTATGAAGATCGCAACTGAGCTTTGATCCCCTAATCCTCACAATCTCAACTCCAATGGCTCCCACAACCAGTGCCTGCCTGTCCACATGCCTGCCATTTCACTCACATTCTTCTCTCCAGTTTCTCTCCCAGTACATTCCCCCCACGCCACTGGGCACCACACACAACTCCCTGTACATCCATGAGACTGAACACACCATTGCCACAATCCCACCCTGTTAGCGACCCTTCCATCCAATTCTCCCTTGCTTCTTCCCATCTGTATAAGTAATTGCAATGCTTTCATCATTTGTTTTGTCTGTGTCATCTTACAATGCACTGTTTATTCACATAAGTGTGACCACCCATCAAAAGCCTGAATAACTGCCTTTGGCAGTGCAGACCCCTGTGAGATGTGCTGGAAGAGTGTTCTGGAACGTGTTGACCTCATTGGCCTGGCCAGCTTCGCTAGGTTTTTCAGTTAAGGATCCATGGTGTCACAGCCCAGTTGAGGTTGTGCCACAGATTCTTGATTCAGTTTAAATCCAGGGAATTTGGCAGCCAGTAGAGTATGGTAAATTCATCCAGGTGCTCTTCAAACCACGCTCATGCACTGTGAGGTGTGACACATTGCATTGCCCTGGTGGTAGATGCCATTGTGCAGCAAACTACACTTGGGGGGCAGACTTGGCCCCCCCAAGGATAGATGCACACTTGTTCCATTATTGCTTTCAGAATAATGGGATTACCTACCACAAAAACTTTCTCCAGACAATAATGCTCCCTCCTTAGTATGGACCCTTCCAACAGTTGGTGCAGTGTGTTCGCTTTTACAAGTTTCATGCTGTACACAGCAACAGGCATCTGCCAGATGCAGCATAAAATGTATTTTTTTTTTTTTTTCCCAAATAGGATGTAATGGTGCTGAAGCAATTCGGAGTAATGAAAATATGTTGCTGATAAAACCTGACAACAGTGTGCACAACTCAGTGCAGTACTCCACATGATAGCATAAGCACCAACTGAAGCAAAATAAAAACCATATAAAGTAATGCAATTTAAAATTGACACTGTTACAGTTGCAGCCAATATGTCAAGATATTCCAAGTACAGTGCCAGGAAATGAGGGACTGAACTGCCACAGACCTCGAGAACCTGCTCCAGCAGATTTCTGCCCTCCCCCAGTGGAAACAGAATCTCACCAACATGCCCACAGTACCCCAAAGCGACGAAACCCTCGGAAGACACCAGAGACCCCAGAGAGACGAGCCGCGCGGCTCGCAGCAGCGGCAGAACGTGAGAGGAGGAGACGGGCCAACGAAACTGAAGAGCAACGGCGCATCAGGCGCGAGGCTAATGCCAGGCGGTCTCGGCTGCGGAGGGCCAATGAACCTGAACACCTGCGGAGGGCGAGGCTTGAAGCCAATGCCAGGCGAGCCCGCCTCCGCAGAGCAGCTGCTGCTGCTGCAGCAGCGGCAGCGGTGGCAGCAGCAGCTACGGCTGCAGCAACAGCTGTTCCATCTGCTCCTGCTCCTCCACCACCACCACCACCACCACCACCACCACCACCACCACCACAGCCAGTAATCTCTGTTGCTGTGCCCGGTGTGGCAGCTAACAACAGTACCTTAGCTGGCAGTAATGTTCCTGAGACTACTGCTACTACAACAGTTACAGAAGTAGCTGCTCCGAGAACAAACATTTCACATCCCATTGTGCCTGTTCCACCTACGACTGTATCTCATCTTGACAGTTTTGCAAGTCTTTTGTGTTCAACTCAGATCGGTTCTTAACTTTTTGAATGAAAGAGTAAGCATATGACTGTGTTAGCGTATGGTATGATTTTGACTGTGTGTCTTAATTTTACTGTGAATTTTATGTTTATCTGTTGTCTGAAGTGTTTGTGCTTCTTAGACTCACTGCGAGATTGTTACGTATTGTTCCTTCTGTGGCACTGCAGCTCGAAGAGAGATGAACTCAGTCTTGCCACCTGGTGTGTGTGTGTGTGTGTGTGTGTGTGTGTGTGTGTGTGTGTTTTTATGTTCTTGTGCATCTGAACAGTACAAGCTGTGCTCTGTATTATGGCAGTTTAAACTGACTATATGAAAGCATAGTGCAGCAGACAAAAGAAAGTCATTTCAGATATGAAAACAGTAATTAAAAGAATGACGACAAGAGTGAACTGTTATATTATGATGTGCTGGAGAAATATTTTTGATTGAAGGACAGCCTTACATTTCCATGTTATGTGGTCTTTAAGTTTATGGAAATGTGACATTTTGAATGTATAACCCCTGATTTATTTCTTTAAAGTAATTTTGAAGTAAACTTATTTATTTTAAGGTGTAACTGTATGCTACTGGAACATACTTCAGAAACTCTGTATTTGTTTATGCAACACTAGTCACATGTCCAGTGTTAGTCATTTGATCCCGAGTGCATTGTGCCTTAAGATTATACCTAGCCAAATAGATCTATAAATATCTTTCTCATTGCTTTTTTAAATCTCTTTCACATTATGTTAAGTTCTTAATTTATTTTATATCTAGGACAGAAATTTTATACTTTTTATCCTGATGGTCAAAGTTCTGAAAATAACAATGTGAATAAATTTTTTTAACTACCATTTAACAAAGCCAGTTACTCTTCATTAATGAAAACTGGTGCATACAAGATAGCCCTTGAAAAAGGAAATGTTTTCACTTAGAAAAGGGGAAAAAAGGTATCAAGAAGACAATCTGTGTTTGTGTTATGTAAATAGAGCAAGGTTGTCTACTGTTTATTTACTGTGACAATATTGTGAAAAGTATAGTTGCTACTCACCATATAGCAGAGATGCTAAAACACAGACAGGCACAACAAAAGGTGGGTGAGAAATCAAGGCCTTCATTGGAAACGCACGCATGCGCTACGCACGCGCTACACACACACACACACACACACACACACAGGACCACAGTCTCTGGCTGTTGAGGTCAGTTTATTCACTGTTATTTTTAATAGATAGTGCCAAAGTAGAAGGCAACACTATTTTGAACAAAACTTTCTTCTTGTACTTTTAACAATAATTCAAGCAAAACAACAATATTGCTTCTTACTTGATACTGCAAAAATACAGTAGCAAAAATGTTCCTTGTACTCTGCTAAGTAATGCTTGTGATAAGCCTTCAAATACACAGATGATATGTGTCCCATATTTCCAGTTTTAGTTTGCACTATCATATCACAAGTGAAGGAACAAAACAGTCAGCAAGAGGGTGAAGATTGGAACAGAAGAGAGGTTAGAGGCAGAGTGAGGACAGGGATTAGCTAATATTGAAGGCAAGGGGACTGCACTACGAAAGGATATGTTGCAGGAGGAGTTCTCACCTGTACAATGCTCAGAAAAGCTGTTGTTGAAGGGGAGTGGGGGAACATCCATATGGTATGGGTTGTGGAGTGGCCATTATGATGGGCATGATGCAACTGTATGGCCTAGTTAACCATTTGGATAGATAAACAATCTACTGATCAAGCAGTGGCAGAACACACACACAAAAGAAGGTTATAATTAGGCATTTTTTCGGAGCCAGTGGCTCCTCCTCCATGCAGAAGGGGAAGGAAGAGGGGTTGAAAAAAAAAGAGGACTGGAGAGGCCTATGAAAAGGTGTAGATTTCAGAAAAGTCACCCAGAACCTTGGGTCAGAGGATACTCACCGGATAGGATGAGAAGGAAAGCATCCTGTAAGTTTCCCCTGACCTGTGGTTCTGGGTGACTTTTCTGAAATCTACGCTTTTTCCTAGACCTCTACAGTTCTTTCCCTTCGCCCCTCTTCCTTCGCCTCAAACACTTCTGCGTGAAGAAGCAGCCACTGGCTCAGAAAGCTTGCTTACTTATAACCTCCTTTTATGTGGGTTTTCTGCTGCTGCTTGCTGAGTCGATTTTTTATCTATACAGTTATTTTAACTGTCAAAAATTGATTGTTGTTACATTTGGATAGTTTAGTGGTCATCATAATTACACAGAATGATGTGCAGTGGTTACAGTGTAATTGGTATACATGATGTGGTTGGCCCTGCCTCTGTTATTTAGAGCACCTATCATAAAAATTTTTGAGTGATGTGTTGCATTATCATCATAATCGTTATCATCATCATTGGTTACAGTTTCCGGCCACTAGCTGGGTCTGTTTGGAACATAAGCCTCTCCATCTTATTCTGCCTCTCCATCATCTCTCTGCCTCCACCTTGATCCAGGTCTTCTTCCCTTCCCTTTCATATTGTGTATCTTTCTGGGTATCCTCCCCCATTTGCTGAACATGTCTGTACTGTCTGAGCTGGGATTTCTGTATCTTATCCTGCAATGGTTCCTCCTCCCCTAATTTCCTGATTCATTCCTTAACCTGTCTGTCATTCTTACTCTACTACTACTTCTCAAAAATCTCATCTCACTTGCTTACACTTTTTGCTCTCTCTCTTCCTTTCATTACCCAGGCCTCCGAGGCATACATCAGAACTGGAACATTGCACACCCAATATACAATCCTTCCACTGTTTTGTGGGACATCATCTCTCCATACCAGAGTCTTCCAGAATGCTTCTGCTTGCCTTCCCTGCTTGTTTATTTCTCTGTTGTTTCCTTCCCTCTCCTGTATTATGGTTCGCAATACCTGAAACTCTCTACCTTCCCCAATTGTTCCCCACCAACTGTTAGTCCACCAGTGACTCTCCTCCTCCTTGGTTGTGATCAGCATTTCTCACTTACTTATCCAAAATTTCATCCCACATTCTGTACTATTTGTTGCCATACGTCCAACAACTCTTGCGCTCCCTCCTTGTTTCCTCAAATCATCTGCAAACTCCACTGTTTTAATTTTTCCTTCACCAATTATTTCTGCCATTCTGGTCATCATCTCATCCATCACACAATTAAGAGCAACAGTGAGAGTGCTCTTAACATTCCTCAAGCTGTTATTCTGATCCTTCCACCTTGACACTCTTCTTGTGCATTTTTCTTATCCATGCAGTCTTCCTTTTACTCTTCTGTTTTCCAGGCACTTCAATACAATGTTTCTACATACACTATCATAAGCCTTTTCAATGTCTAGGGGGCCACTGATACATCTATTCCCTATCCATAGTGACGTTCTTGTAGTAGTCTTACAGCAAAAACTGGATCTACTGTAGACCTTCCTGCTCTGAACGCCAATTGTCGTTTTTTCATCGCTCCTATTTTTGTCCGAATTCATATTTCCAAAACTTTCTCAATGAAAGCAGCGCCACAATAGCTCATCGATTTAATTCTCTGATAGTTTTTTCACTCTTTTCGATTATCTTTCTTGCAAACTGTAACAGTTATTCCCTTCATCCTATCTTCTGGGGTCCTCTTTTCTTTCCACACAATCTTCACTATTTGAGTCAATGTATTCCAACCTCTCCTGCTGCTCTCACCATCTCTACACTTAAATCATCAAAGCCTTGGGTCTTCTCTTCTTTCATCTTTCTCAAAGCATCTTCTAGTTCTCTTCATGGTAAGTCCTTTTCTGTTTGTAGTTCCTTCTCCTTATCAAAGTCTCCATTTGGGTTCACAAGTTCTTCAAAATATTCCCTTCCCATGATTTTGAGTCCCTCCTCATTTTCTATCTCTTGACCAGTTTTATTCAGCATCAAGAAACAGCTCATTATATGAGGTGCATCCAAAAAGCAAGTTTACCTATTTTTAAAAAAACAAAGACAACATAGTTACGTGAAAAACTTTATTGGCAACAGGTACAGCAATGTTTGAGCTATTTTTCGATAGTCACCAAAAGAACCGAGATCATGGGATCAACTTTTGTGTTCCTGTATCATAGAAGTCTGCCACCTGTGAATGGAACCAGTGTGTGACAGTCATTTAAGCTCTTCATTGTCATCAAAATGCTGGCCAGAGGACAGAAGTTTTTTGAGGTGCAAGAAAAGATGGAAATCACTGGGAGCAAGATCAGGACTGTATGCTGGCAGATTAAGCAGCTCCCAGGTGAACTTCTGCAAAACAGTTGCTGTGCGCCGAGCTGAATGGGCATGAGCATTGTCATGGAGCAGCACAGCACCTGCTGTAAGCATTCTGCGCCTCTTGTTCTGAATGGCACGTTGCAGTTTCCGCATTGTTTCACAGTAGCAGTCAGCATTCACTGTTTTGCCTCTGGGCAGTAAGTCAATGAGCAGAATGCTCTCCCTCTCCTAGAACACCTTGCACATCACTTTCTGCACCAGCACAGTCTGTTTGAATTTCATCTTGATTGGAGATCCACTGTGACACCAATGGATATCTGGGGACAAATGAGAAATCCACATCTCGTTGCCCACTACAATCCTGTCGAACTCATCGCAGTCATGATACCTGCAGAAATGTCAGTGCTGACACGATTTCTTGTTTCTTGAACAGCACATGCTTAGTGACAAGTTTCATGCAATAAAGATCACAATATCTGTGGAAAATGGCTGTTGAGCTCCGTAATCATGAAGCGATGGTTTTCCTGGATGTGCTGCCACACTAGCTCAACCATGTGATCATTGTTGAAGGATGGTCGCCCACTGTGCTCTTCATCATGGACACTTTGACCTTTACCCAGCGAGGTGGCACAGTGGCTAGCACACTGGACTCGCATTCGGAAGGATGACTGTTCAATCCCGCATTCAGCCATCCTGATTTAGGTTTCCTGTGATTTCCCTAAATCGCTCCAGGCAAATGACAGGATGGTTCCTTTGAAAAGGCACAGCCAACTTCCTTCCCCATCCTTCCCTGTTCTGATGAGACTGATAACCTCGCTGTCTGGTCTCCTCTCCCCAAACAGCCCCCCCAAACAACACTTGGACCTTTGGAAAAAAGCCTACACCAGCGAAGCACCATCTGTTTGCTCATGATGTTCTGTCCATAGACCTGACAGTGAATTTTTAAGGGTACTATGTTTTGTTCATTAAGTAGCCTTGTTACTGACCAAACTTTGCAGGCCGTGGGAGAATGAATAAAAGACGCCATTTCGGAGCACCCCTGCCGTGGTACTGGTACCAAGTGGGACCTGTCCGACCAGCATCTAATTGTCAGGTCGTAGATCTGTTGCACATGTGCAATATTCCCAGCTAAATATGTCTACTTTAAAGGAAACAATGTTGTTCTGGATGTGCCTTGTATTATTCCACGTCTTCCTTTTATCCGCCCCACATAGGATCTGTCTTGAACCTCTACTATCCACCTGTATCACTCTACACCAATCTTTCACTTTCCTCTGTCACTTCTTGTGCTTCTTTCTCGTCTTGCACTCATCTCTTATCTTGACTGTCCTTTTCGAGAACCATACTCTAAAGGTTCCTTTCTTCTACTCCACTGTATCTTTCATTTCTTCGTTCCACCATGGCGTTTCTTCCACCAATTTTTCTGCTTTTCTCCCACATACTACTTCCACCACACTAATGTCCTCTTAAATCTACCCCATTCCTCTTCCACAATTTTTGGTTCATCTATTGAGATATTTTCCTTCCCTCTTCTTCTTTCAGCTTCCATAAATTTTGTTATTGAGGCACCTTAATTACAGAAGACAACAGATGCAACATGGAAATTAGAAAAAATAATTACAACAGCGAAATGCACTTTCTGTGAAACAAGAGAACTATTAGTGAACAAGTTGTCTAGTACGTAAGAAAAAAAAGAAGCCATTTCACAACAGATGTGACATTGGAGAACACTAAAGGCAGCTGGACAGAATGAAACTGACATTATAGTTTGAAAGATATCAATGTTAGAGGAACTTCATAGCAAGTATTAAAAAAAACATTTTTCACAATCAAACAGTGGAAACTTCAGACTGGAATACCAACAATATTAGGAAAAGAACAGACTGATACAAACGATGGACTATTGAGTTGCAGACAGGCACAATGACAAGACTTACACATTACAGCTTTTTTATTGAAAGTGTACTGTACACTCAAATGGGTTGGTTCTTAATTGCAAAAATCTTAAAAAATTGAATTTTGTCAGTTAGAGCACCGGTGATCTGCCACAAACGTAAAAAAAAGTTTTAGGTAAACTCTGGGTATATTTTTGTGTAAAATCCAAATCTGCAATAAAATAGGGGTTCGCGTTTGAAAATAGAACAAAATTTTGACCCCTCCCTCACATTTAAGTGCT
This sequence comes from Schistocerca americana, assembly GCF_021461395.2. Classification (NCBI taxonomy): domain Eukaryota; kingdom Metazoa; phylum Arthropoda; class Insecta; order Orthoptera; family Acrididae; genus Schistocerca; species Schistocerca americana. The sequence continues at coordinate 259,651,812 of NC_060120.1, forward strand.
TGGCAGAGGGTTCATCGAACCACAATCATACTATCTCTCTACCATTCCACTCCCGAACAGCGCGCGGAAAAAACGAACACCTAAACCTTTCTGTTCGAGCTCTGATTTCTCTTATTTTATTTTGATGATCATTCCTACCTGTGTAGGTTGGGCTCAACAAAATATTTTCGCATTCGGAAGAGAAAGTTGGTGACAAATTTCGTAAATAGATCTCGCCGCGACGAAAAACGTCTTTGCTTTAATGACTTCCATCCCAACTCGCTTATCATATCTGCCACACTCTCTCCCTTATTACGTGATAACACAAAATGAGCTGCCCTTTTTTGCACCCTTTCGATGTCCTCCATCAATCCCACCTGGTAAGGATCCCACACCGCGCAGCAATATTCTAACAGAGGACGAACGAGTGTAGTGTAAGCTGTCTCTTTAGTGGACTTGTTGCATCTTCTAAGTGTCCTGCCAATGAAACGCAACCTTTGGCTCGCCTTCCCCACAATATTATCTATGTGGTCTTTCCAATTGAAGTTGTTCGTAATTTTAACACCCAGGTACTTAGTTGAATTGACAGCCTTGAGAATTGTACTATTTATCGAGTAATCGAATTCCAACGGATTTCTTTTGGAACTCATGTGGATCACCTCACACTTTTCGTTATTTAGCGTCAACTGCCACCTGCCACACCATACAGCAATCTTTTCTAAATCGCTTTGCAACTGATACTGGTCTTCGGATGACCTTACTAGACGGTAAATTACAGCATCATCTGCGAAAAACCTAAGAGAAATGCTCAGAATGTCACCCAGGTCATTTATATAGATCAGGAACAGTTCTATTACTACGAACTGCGTCCTTCCTGACAGGAAATCACGAATCCAGTCACACAACTGAGACGATACCCCATTGGCCCGCAGCTTGATTAGAAGTCGCTTGTGAGGAACGGTGTCAAAAGCTTTCTGGAAATCCAGAAATACGGAATCAACCTGAGATCCCCTGTCGATAGCGGCCATTACTTCTTGCGAATAAAGAGCTAGCTGCGTTGCACAAGAACTATGTTTTCTGAAACCATGCTTATTATGTATCAATAGATCGTTCCCTTCGAGGTGATTCATAATGTTTGAATACAGTATATGCTCCATAACCCTACCGCAAACCGACGTCAATGATATAGGTCTGTAGTTCGATGGATTACTCCTACTACCCTTCTTAAACACTGGTGCGAGCTGTGCAATTTTCCAATTTGTAGGTACAGATCTATCGGTGAGCGAGCGGTTGTATATGATTGCTAAGTAGGGAGCTATTGTATCAGCATAATCTGAAAGGAACCTAATCGGTATACAATCTGGACCTGAAGACTTGCCCGTATCAAGTGATTTGAGTTGCTTCGCAACCCCTAAGGTATCTACTTCTAAGAAACTCATACTAGCAGCTGTTCGTGTTTCAAATTCTGGAATATCCCATTCATCTTCCTTAGTGAAGGAATTTCGGAAAACTGCGTTCAATAACACCGCTTTAGTGGCACAGTCGTTGGTAACAGTACCATTGGCACTGCACAGCGAAGGTACTGACTGCGTCTTGCCGCTTGTGTACTTTACTACGACCAGAATTTCTTCGGATTTTCTACCAAATTTCGAGACAATGTTTCGTTGTGGAACCTATTAAAGGCATCTCGCATTGAAGTCCATGCCAAATTTCGCGCGTCTATAAATTTTAGCCAATCTTCGGGATTTTGCGTTCTTCTGAACTTCGCATGCTTTTTCTGTTGCCTCTGCAACAGCGTTCGGACCTGTTTTGTGTACCATGGGGGATCAGTTCCATCTCATACCAATTTATGAGGTATGAATCTCTCAATTGCTGTTGCTACTATATCTTTGAATTTGAGCCACATCTTGTCTATATTTGCATAGCCAGTTCGGAAGGAATGGAGATTGTCTCTTAGGAAGGCTTCTAGTGACACTTAATCTGCTTTTTTAAATAAAATTATTTTGCGTTTGTTTCTGGTGGATTTGGATGAAATGGTATTGAGCCTAGCTACAACGACCTTGTGATCACTAATCCCTGTATCAGTCATGATGCTCTCTATTAGCTCTGGATTGTTTGTGGCTAAGAGGTCAAGTGTGTTTTCACAACCATTTACAATTCGCGTGGGTTCGCGGACTAACTGCTCGAAATAATTTTCGGAGAAAGCATTTAGGACAATCTCGAAAGATGTTTTCTGCCTACCACCGGTTTTGAACAAGTATTTTTGCCAACATATCGAGGGAAGGTTGAAGTCCCCACCAACTATAACCGTATGAGCGGGGAATTTATTTGTTACGAGACTCAAATTTTCTCTGAACTGTTCAGCAACTATATCATCGGAGTCTGGGGGTCGGTAGAAGGAGCCAATTATTAACTTAGTTCGGCTGTTAAATATAACCTCCACCCATATCAATTCACACGGAGTATCTACTTCGACTTCACTACAAGATAAACCACTACTGACAGACACAAACTCTCCTGCACCAATTCTGCCTAATCTATCTTTCCTGAACACCATCTGAGACTTCGTAAAAATTTCTGCAGAACTTATTTCAGGCCTTAGCCAGCTTTCTGTACCTATAACGATTTCAGCTTCTGTGCTTTCTATTAGCACTTGTAGCTCAGGGACTTTCCCAGCACAACTACAACAATTTACAACTACAATTCCAACTGTTCCTCGATCCAAGCCCGTCCTGTATTTGTCATGCACCCTTTGAGATTGCACCCCATCCCATACTTTCCCGAGGCCTTCTAACCTAAAAAACCGCCCAGACTACGCCACACAGCCTCCGCTACCCGTGTAGCTGGCAGCTGAGTGTAGTGAACTCCTGACCTATTCAGCGGAACCCGAAACCCCACCACCCTATGGCGCAAGTCAAGGAATCTGCAGCCAACACGGTTGTAAAACCGTCTGAGCCTCTGATTCAGACCCTCCACCCGGCTCTGCACCAAAGATCCACAGTCGGTTCTGTCAACGATGCTGCAGATGGTGAGCTCTGCCTTCATCTCGTAAGCAAGACTGGCAGCCTTCACCAAATCAGATAGCTGCTGGAATCCAGAGAGAATTTCCTCAGATCCAAAGCAACACACGTCATTAGTGCCGACATGTGCCACCACCTGCAGCTGGCTGCACCCTGTGCTCTTCATGGCATCCGGAAGGACCCTTTCCACATCAGGAATGACTCCACCCGGAATGCACACGGAGTGCACACTGGATTGCTTCCCCTCCTTAGCCGCCATATCCCTAAGGGGCCCCATTACGCGGCTAACATTGGAGCTCCCAACTACCAATAAGCCCACCCTCTGCGATTGCCCGGACCTTTAAGGCGCGTTTACACAAGTGCGCCTTGCGGCTAGTCAGTGTAAGCTGTAACTTACCCCACATCGGAAGCACAGGTGCCCAGTGAAGAGGCAAGCAACCTACACGCATGGCTCTACTTGGATGTGGGACAAGTACAGTCGCAAGGCGACTAGGCGCAAGCTGCACAGCCGTATACTCAGCTTTACGGTGAGTAGCAATTTGTCGTTTTCGTAACTGTTGAAAATACTAACTTTTCATCTGGAACAATTTTTTTGTATGATGTGCATTTTGAGGTATTTAGTTGTGCCAAGTTAAAAAGAAACGCCCTATATAGCGGTTTAGGTTATGAGTAATAGGCTGAAGATGTTGGTCCATGATGGCAGAGATTCTCTCTGTGGAGGCACATTAATTGGACACAATGGGGTATCGTGGGTGCTTGGGTTTTTGGGTTTACTGACTTAAGCAAGCATGTAGATGGTAGGAGGAAAGAGAGAGATTGGTTGGTTGGTTTGGGGAAGGAGACCAGACAGCGTGGTCATCGGTCTCATCGGATTAGGGAAGGATGGGGAAGGAAGTCGGCCGTGCCCTTTCAGAGGAACCATCCCGGCATTTGCCTGGACTGATTTAGGGAAATCACGGAAAACCTAAATCAGGATGGCCGGACGCGGGATTGAACCGTCGTCCTTCCGAATGCGAGTCCAGTGAAAGAGAGAGAGAGAGAGAGAGAGAGAGAGAGAGAGAGAGAGAGAGACTGACTTTAGGGAGAGGGCCTGGGTCAGAGCTAGTTTCAGGAGGGGCTGGAAGTACTACTGGATATTAGGAATGGAGTCATTGTGGCAGGGTTTGTAGATGGATGCACCTGACAGCTGGCAAAGTCCCCTCACTAGATAATTCCAGCAGTTTGTGATCACAGTCATGGAGCGTTTGTCAGCAGGTAGGACTGTACAGTCAGGTTTACAGTTCTTTCTGTGGATATAATGTTGGTTTCCATACTGAAGGATTTGGGGAATGAATATGAGACAAAGTTAGAGGTTAGCAAATTCTGGAAAGTTAGAGGGTGCAACTTGGGGGCAGTGGTGGTGGATCACAGACGGGGGAGTGAACTGAGTCAGGCAGCGTTCAGTATTGGTTTTGGATTGAGAGTGTTTGGTATGATTGGTGGTGAAAAGGTGATTCTACTGTAGGGACGAGAAAAGAGAGGCCTTTAACAAGCCCATCATGATTCAGTTTGGGAGGGGGGGGGGGCAACAGATAAGATCTTTGGAAAGTACGGATACTTCTGTGGAACTGAGGCTTTTAGAGGAAAGTTTCATGACAGTGTTTTGTGTCTGTTTAGGTTCTACATTCTGCATGGTGGTGGGAGTATGTTTCTGAGTGCTGAAGAGTAAGAGTTTCTCTCTGGGAGATGGGATGCAAGAATTTGGGATAGAGGAGTAGAAGAATTTTATACATCGAGGGGAGGTATTGCAAGGAGGTTACGAAACCCACTCTGTTAAACAGAGATTAATGATGCTAGCTAGTTGCCTACCTAGATATCTGCCCAATGAAACACTGCTAATTGAAACTGTGTTCAGTGGAATTAATAAATGCTAATTTTTGGCCCAGCAATGGCATCATAACAAATTTTCACTAATTATGCAAAGGACTGACTAACAATGAAATGAAACTCAAAAGATTAAATAAATCTGAGTTTATTAACAATAATCGATTTTCAGACATTGTCACATAATTCTGTACATACTCCTTGTATGACAAACTTTAATAATAAGATGAAGAAACAAATTTTGAATGAACTGTGGTTGGTAAAGTTTAGGATAGGGAAGTATGAAATGGTAAATTCAGCTTCTTAACTGCAACATTTTAAAATTGTCTATCAAAAGCTGCAACTCAACAACAGCGATTGTTCATCATGCCCAAAACAGAAGTGAAGTTATTATACAACTGTGCCTTCCCCATTGGACAAATCTAAACTAATCATGAAATCACGGGAGGTTACTAAATTCATCGTGACCTATATTGCCACTGCAGCATGTTAATCTCAACATCATTGAAATGTGAATGTGTTGGCTGCAGGTGGTGCCAATGGCTTGCTAAGTGTGCCTGTTCATATGCAGCTGTTGCATTGTTCTCTGATGAGATCTGAACCAGAAGTCTCCCCTTTAAGAATCCTGATTAAATTCTAAAATCAAAATTACTTTATGGGAGTGTTTCAACTGAAAGCAGAATCCGAAGTGTCAGAAGATCGTAGAGTGTGTCAACTCTGCTGAAGTTTTTCATGCCTCAAATAGCAATTACCATTCAGAAAGCTACATTTAGTGTCCCACCAATGAGAAAATTAAGCTGATGTCACTGTACTCCCATCAAAAAAACAGGGAAAATGCAGCCATCCCAACCAAGTTTTGTGGTGCCCCACTTCCCAAAAACTCATGTCTAAAAACCTTCACAATGTTCCAGAAAGTCATAATGACTTATTTTCGGTGCCTCTAGCACGCTATCTTGTGGCATCATAACAAAAAAGCTGGGCTACTTGCCGAACTAGCAGCTCAACTGTGTGACCATTATTTTCAGAGATGGCACCTGTCTTTTACAAAGTTTCCAAGATCTGTATCTCCTGCAGTAAGTACCTCAAAATGCTGCCCAACCTATTTAGGAATCCTCCTCTGACCATGGAAGCATTTTGCAGACATCCAGAGTAGTAGATCTTTCATGTGAGGCTCCTGACTGGTTTCTTTCTCCAGGAAGTGAGTGTCGTACGTACTGTACTCTGTCGATTCACTGTGTAAGCAAGCCCACATCCTTGCACGATGGGCATAGGGCCCAGGGGCAGTCTCCCATACCTGCAGCATTGTGCTTCCCCCACCTCCTAAGATCAGCAGGTGTTAGGACAGTCTCTGTGTTTGAAAGTTCTGTCAGCTTTGGGGTTACCATAGTTCACCGAAGTCATCGTAAACTGTACTGGTACAAATGCAAATGCAAAGTCTTACTACAAATGATGAAATAAAAAGGAAAGAAATGAAATAGCTTACACAGTCTATGTTGCTATATTGCAAATAAAAATGTGTTTATGCAAGCTCCTTGAATTTGATTTAATTGAGATGTTATTAATTTGCATATCAAACTACCTCAGTTTACATTTGAAAATGTAGCTAATTTGCATATTAAAGTATAATGAAAAGTGATGAAGCATACAGTTTCAATGGTTTTCAAGATTTGGGAATTTCCTACATGTCGCTCGCATAGGGATTGTAAGAATAAGATTACAATAATTACAGCACACACAGAGGCGTTCAACAATCATTCTTCCCACATTTCATAAGGAAATGAATGGGAAGAAACCCCAATAAATGGATCAATGCGATGTACCCTTGGTTAGTTGAGGGCATGAGGACTAACAGAATTTGTACAGATAGAGATCACTGTGGGAGGAAGGGGTGCAGCTGGAGTGCCTTGATTCATATCCCTGCAAAACTTTGATGTAAGACCTGTCCCATAATTCCTCCCACTACCACTACCTACTCTAGTCCTGTCACAGCCATCTCCTATCCCATCAAAGGCAGGGCTGCATGTGAAATCACCCATGTTATCTACAACTGGACAACATAGTTGCACAACATGTTGCCCAATATTATGTGCTTTAATTCAATGGCTGCTTCACAGTCTATGTCATCTGGACTCTTCCTATAAAAACCAGCTTTTCTGAAATGTGCAAGTAGGAACTCTCACAACATATCCTTCATTCTCATTCCCCCCGGCCTCATCCTTCCCTAGTACCTGTCCACCTCCCTATCCCCTTCCCTGCTCCCACCTCAGCACTACACTTGACTCCTATCCCACCAATGCACCAACTCGTTTTTTTCCTCTTCTCTGCTTCTCTCCTCAGTCCCCCCCTCCCACCCCTTATCCACAGCACAGCCTCCCGAGTCTGCACCTATCTGCCAATCCTGTCCCCACCATGTCTTTGCAAGTTTCCACAGGCACCACAGTATGACCCCCTGCGCGCGCGCGCGCGCACACATACGCACACTCTGCTACCCCTCCCCATCCTCACGCCAGCCACTTCCTTACCCCCATCAGCCACCCCAGCAGACTGCTGCTCACATCTAATGCACTCACAGTTGGGAACCAGTGCCCAGAGACAGTGGCCATGTGTTTGAAAGTTGTTGAGCTTGTGTGTTTTCTGTTGTGGAAGTAGGGCTTCTTTGTCTGAAAGCTGTAATATTTTAGCAGTCTTTTACATTGTGCCTGTCTGTAACTCAGTGCCTCCTCCATGAGGTGAGTAGCAATATATCCTTTGCTTATTATTATTATTATTATTATATTATTATTATTATTATTATTATTATTACACCCTATACACTGCAGCAAGTCTAAATGATTCTGTTAACTATATCTAAAAACAAAGATGATGTGACTTAGCAAACGAAAGCGCTGGCACGTCGATAGACACACAAACAAACACAAACATAAACACAAAATTCAAGCTTTCGCAACAAACTGTTGCCTCATCAGGAAAGAGGGAAGGACGAAAGGATGTGGGTTTTATGGGAGAGGGTAAGGAATCATTCCAATCCCGGGAGTGGAAAGACTTACCTTAGGGAGAAAAAAGGACGGGTATACACTCGCGCGCACACACACACACACACACATATCCATCCACACATATACAGACACAAGCAGACATATTTAAAGACAAAGAGTTTGGGCAGAGATGTCAGTCGAGGCGGAAGTGCAGAGGCAAAGATGTTGTTGAATGACAGGTGAGGTATGAGTGGCGGCAATGATTCTGTTAACTAATACATAATGGGATCATGTGAGAAATCTAGGAGATATTTTGATTTCTGGATGCAAACCATTTTGATTGTGGAAAAGAGCCTTGAGCAGCCGCTGGTGATGTATCAGTGCAGCAGCAGTGCAGTAGCGAGTCGCATATTTAGCTTTTATATTTGTTTAGTAGTTTGATTCTTAATTTCTTTTCGAGTGTTTGTGCGCTTGCATATTTAATTACATAAAATCCTTGCGTATTCTCATATTTGAGAGGAGTAATATTGCTTATTGATAGCCGTAGAGAATAAATTCGCGGAGGCGTTAGATATTAGCAGTAGGATGGATAGGGTGTGTGGGCACAGGAGGAACTGGCAGCAGTTCGAGAGCAGCTGAGCGTGCTGTTGGCCACGGTCAGCCGCCTTCAGGCTGCTGTCTCGAGGTGCAGCAACGACGGAGGGTCTGGCACGTCGCTTGTGACAGCCCAGGTGTCGCTTGGTGCGTCCACTGACTCAGCCGCCGAGGCACCTTCTAGTGTACCCGGCACGTTGGGGCCGCCCTCACCTCAGGGTGAGTGGCGGACTGCAACGAGTTCGCGTCGCTTGAGGCGGAGGTCCAATGTGGAGGCTGGCTGGCTGGCCTCATCTGTTCATCCTGTCAGTGGGCAGGTGGCCGCTCCTTCGGCAGCTCCCAAGCAGGCACAAGGGGGCAAAGGCTTGCTGGTTATTGGGAGCTCCAACGTTAGGCAGGTGTTGGAGCCCCTTAGGGAAAGAGTGTACAGGGCTGGAAAGAAATCCAACGTGCACTCAGTTTGTCTGCCAGGGGGCCTCATGCAAGATGTGGAGGTGGCCTTGCCTGCGGCTATCGAGCGTACGGGGTGCAGTCGTCTGCAAGTAGTGCTCCCATTGGCACCAATGATGCCTGTCGCTTGGGTTCTGAGGTGATCCTCAGTTCGTACAGGCGGCTGGTGGATTTGGTGAAGACCGCTTGCCTCACAAGTGGGGTACAAGCAGAGCTCTCTATTTGCAGCATTGTTCCCAGAGTGGATTGGGGTCCTTCAGTTTGGAGCTGAGTGGAGGGTCTCAACCAGAGGCTTCGTAGGCTCTGTGATGGTCTTGGCTGCAGATTTCTAGACTTGCGCTATTGGGTGGGGAATTGGACGCCCCTAGATAGGTCAGGGGTGCAATACACAAAGGAAGCAGCTACTCAGATAGCAGAGTGCTTGTGGTGTGGACATGGGGTTTTTTTTTAGGCTAGGCAGTAGTCGGGGTGTCCTGATGAACACTCACCAGTCGACGTGCAGGCAGGGAAATCAGGACGCGCTCAGTGTAAAGACACTTAAGCTATCAAAATATTAGCAGTAAATTTTCAGAGTGTTCGGAATAGAGTTTCTGAATTTACTGCCCTCCAGGAAGCGTGTGGCGCCCAAATTATTCTCGGGGCTGAGACCTGGCTGAACCCTGAGATAGCAAGTTCTGAAATATTTAGTGAGGGTTGGAATGTGTATCGGAAAGACAGATTAGACACCGTAGGAGGTGGTGTCTTCATAGCAGTTGACAAAAATATTGTGTCTACTGAGGTCGAAGTAGAGTGTGATTGTGAAGTTATCTGGACACGTTTAACAGAGCTAGGAGAAATAAAGTTAATTGTGTGGTGTTATTACCGGCCACCAGGTTCCATGACAGTTCTAGAGTCATTCAAAGAGAGTCTACATTCTGTATCGCAGAAGTACCCGGATCATGCTATATTAGTTGGAGGCGACTTCAACCTACCTAGTATAGACTGGGATGTCTATGGATTCATTACAGGTGGTACAAACAAGCCATCATGTGAATTACTTTTGAACACATTATCCGAAAACTATCTTGAACAGCTAAATCGACGGCCAACGCGTAATGGAAATATTTTAGATCTGGTAGCCACGAACAGACCAGACCTCATCGACGGTGTCAGTGTTGAGACAGGGATTAGTGATCATGATATTGTCATTACGACTATGGTTATGAAAGTTAAAAAGTCGGTCAAGAAGGCCAGGAGAGTATTCTTACTAGAAAGAGCAGATAAGCAGTTGTTAGCATCCCACTTAGTAAATGAATCGACTTCATTTACTTCCGGCACGATGGACGTGGAAGAATTATGGGCAAATTTTAAACACATTGTAAATCACGCATTGGGCAAGTATGTGGCGAAAAAGTGGGTTATGGACGGAAAAGACCCACTGTGGTTTAACAGCGCAATTCGTAGAATGCTCAGGAAGCAAAAGCAGTTGCACTCGCGGTACAAGAAAGATCGGGAGAATGAGGACAGGCAAAAGTTAGTAGAGACTCGTGCTGCTGTAAAAAGTGCGATGCGCGCAGCATTCAACCACTTCCACCGTCATACCTTAGCAAAACATCTTGCTGAAAACCCAAGGAAATTCTGGTCTTACGTAAAATCGGTAAGCGGGTCGAAGGCTTCCATCCAGTCACTCACTAATCAGTCTGGCCTGGCAATGGAAGACAGCAAAACGAAAGCTGAAATTTTAAATTTAGCATTTGAGAAATCTTTCACGCAGGAGGATCATACAAACATACCACCGTTTGAGTCTCTTACAGATTCCCGTATGGAGGACATAGTGATAGATATCCCTGGGGTTGTGAAGCAGCTGAACGGGTTGAAAATAAATAAAATCACCAGGTCCTGATGGGATTCCAATTCGGTTTTACAGAGAGTACTCAACTGCATTGACTCCTTACTTAGCTTGCATTTATCTCGAATCTCTTGCCCAACGTAAAGTCCCGAGCGACTTGAAAAAAGCCAGGTGATGCCTGTATATAAGAAGGGTAGAAGGACGGATCCTCATAATTACAGACCAATATCCTTAACATCGGTTTGTTGCAGGATTCTCGAACATATTCTCAGTTTGAATGTAATGAATTTCCTTGAGACAGAGAAGTTGCTGTCCATCCATCAGCACGGCTTTAGAAAGCATCGCTCCTGCGAAATGCAACTCACCCTTTTTTCACATGATGTCTTGAGAACCATGGATTAAGGGTATCAGACGGATGCCATATTCCTTGACTTCCGGAAAGCGTTTGACTCGGTGCCCCACTGCAGACTCCTAACTAAGCTAAGAGCATATGGGAATGGTTCCCAAGTATGTGAGTGGCTCAAAGACTTCTTAAGTAATAGAACCCAGTACGTTGTCCTCAATGGTGAGTGTTCATCGGAGGTGAGGGTATCATCTGGAGTGCCCCAGGGAAGTGTAGTAGGTCCGCTGTTTTCTATCTACATAAGTGATCTTTTGGATAGGGTGGATAGCAATGTGTAACTGTTTGCTGATGATCCTATGGTGTACGGGAAGGTGTCGTCGTTGAGTGACTGTAGGAGGATACAATATGACTTGGACAGGATTTGTGATTGGTGTACGAAAAAGAATCCTGTAATGTTTGAATACTCCATTAGTAGTGTAGCGCTTGACACAGTCACATCGATTAAATATTTGGGCGTAACATGGCAGAGCGATATGAAATGGGACAAGCATGTAATGGCAGTTGTGGGGAAGGCGGATAGTCGTCTTCGGTTTATTGATAGAATTTTGGGAAGATGTGGTTCATCTGTAAAGGAGACTGCTTATAAAACACTAATACAACCTATTCTTGAGTACTGCTCGAGTGTTTGGGATCCCTATCAGGTCGGATCGAGGGAGGACATAGAAGAAATTCGGAGGCGGGCTGCTAGATTTGTTACTGGTAGGTTTGATCATCATGTGAGTGTTACGGAAATGCTTCAGGAACTCGGGTGGAAGTCTCTAGAGGAAAGGAGGCGTTCTTTTCGTGAATCGCTACTGAGGAAGTTTAGATAACCAGCATTTGAGGCTGACTGCAGTACAATTTTACTGCCGCCAACTTACATTTTGCGGAAAGACCACAGAGATAAGATAATAGAGATTAGGGCTCGCACAGAGGCATATAGGCAGTCATTTTTCCCTTGTTCTGTTTGGGAGTGGAACAGGGAGAGAAGATGCTAGTTGTGGTACGAGGTACCCTCCGCCACGCACCGTATGGTGGATTGCGGAGTATGTATGTAGATGTGGATGTAGAACTGAAAATGACTAATGCAAATTCAGCCACGGTAGATTGGATGTCAGTTATTAATTGTATATTGTCTATGGTATGGGTGAAAAGTGAACGCTAAAATAGATTGTTACAACTATGGCAGTTAAACATCTGAGTCAACAATAAAAATCAGGAAACACTTCCAAAACTATTGTAGAAGAAGCACCAAAGTAACTTGCTGCTGAAAAACATTAAAAGTGGTAAGAGAAATTGTAGTGGGAATAGCAGAGAAATTGTGTGCGTGGTAATGAAATAAGAACCAAAGATAATGGCATGGTCTAATTGTGTAAAAATTGTTAGGAGTCTAAACCAGAAGAATCCTAAACAAGAAAAAATTTGAGGAAATATAAGTAAATGTAAATGTCGTGTGGCTAGGGTCTCCCGTCGGTTAGACAGTTCGCCTGGTGCAAGTCCTTCGATTTGACGCCACTTCGGCGACTTGCGCGTCGATGGGGATGAAATGATGATGATTAGGACAACACAACACCCAGTCCCTGAGCGGAGAAAATGTCCGACCCAGCCGGTAATCGAACTCGGGCCCTTAGGATTGACAGTCTGTCGCGCTGACCATTCAGCTACCGGGGGGGCGGACAGGAAATATAAGTGAAACAGAAGAAAGGCTTTCAGCCTACAGACAGGAAAGACAAAGTTAGGAAAACAATGTTACATATTTAACAGAAATTCAAAGATTATAAAAATAATGTAGCTAAATAGAAATAAATGCAATAGTTTCACAAACAAGATAAGTGACAATGAATTCATCACATCAGACTCCTCCAAATGGAGAAATAACACGGAAAAATTTTCAAGTGGAGAAATAAGGAAAAATTAAATGTTTTCCTATTTTACATCGCATTGTACAGAAAGAAGACTATAGTAAAGTTTTTCAGCTAAAGTAATCTGAGCTAATTTAAAGTGTTAACAGCAGAAATGAAATTATAAGTATGTTTGTAGATCAAATTAATCCAGTATTTATACGGTAGGTATACTGAGTTATGATTAAATTCTGGACAGATAATGAAATACTGACAGGGAATAAAGTATCATTACACTGATTAAGAAATGTTTCATCAGATTTTGTACACAGGTTACAAACATATGCACCTCCAGATGCACTTGTTTAGAAAAAGTGTAACTTATAGTTGGTTCAGGGATTCATATTGTGTGAAGAACAGGTAGACTTACAGCATATAAGTCAACCATATATTTACATTTTGCCATGAGAAGGCTCTTAAACAGTAAGGAAACATTATGGTTTTATAAAACACAGGCATAAACAACAAATGTTTAAGACAATGTAATTGGCAAGTTCTACATAAAATGGAAAATTCTGTTAGGAAACTTTCAAAATTAAAAATAACCACTAAGGCTGGCCTCTTCTTACCTTCAGAAGGCATTTGTACTCTTACTGTATTCAGGATAAAAAAAAGAAAAAACAACAAATTCATCATTCAAATTGCTGAAGAGAAATGTTGTCGAAATTGTAACTTCATCCAAAGTAAGAAAATATTCATTATGTTGGCATGTGAGGAATAAACAATGTCCAACAGACACTGGTTATCAGTAGCAAAACCTACATTACTGTAAAAGCAAATTATGTCAACACATAATCCAACAGAATTTGAACAGCTTCAGAAAGTATACTTAAATGCCATTGCTTCTACAGTGTGACTCAGCCACACACACAACATGCAACTTAAAATTTAAGTCAACTACATTTCTTTCTAGCTGCCTTTTAATTGACCAGTCCAACATCTAGTTATATTAGTTAGCTCTGGGAAAAATCAAACATTACACCACAATAATATCCAACTCATAAAGATACATGAAAAAAACTCTTTGCAATTGTAGCCAGGGGTTGTGTACTTTTAACCTCTAGATGTTGCTTTCTTTGCTCTCACCAGTTCCCAAGGAACTAATGTACATCTCTAAAACCTGGAAACAAACCATTACTTCCCATCTGTCTTGTCACAGTGTTGTTCTCTACACATTATCATACAAATTTGAGACTGGTGCAACAGTCAGCACCCTCAGTCTTCAATCAGAACCCATGAAATGATTACACTGGTAAAACTGTGTTTGTGCACTTCTTTGTGTGAATGTTCCAAAGGTAGCATCTTTCAAATGGCTATACATTATGTTATTCTGCATTTCATACTCGGGTACTTCTTTTGCTTTAATTTCGTTGTGCCCTTACTTTTACCCAAGAACACTTCTGTGAATATTTTTCTCCCGAGATGAAAAAAAGTAGCACTAACACATTAGCACAAAGACAGCTGCAACAAATTTTGTGGGGTATTTAGAAACATAAGATAAAAAATAATAATCAAAATATATTGAAACATTTTAGAGTGTTTATTGCACACTATACAGTCAAAAGATAAAAGAAAATACACATATAAACAAATGCAAGTTTAAAATAGTCAGTGAAAACAGAAAAAATATCTGTCAGTGAACATAATTTATAATAATACTACTACTGAAATAGTAGGAAAGGAACCATCTAAATCAAGTTCACAGCCAAAATTACTATCAATTCTTCTGCTGCATGAATTCTTTTGTATGTGTGTTGGTGGGAGGGGGGGGGGGGGGGGGGGGGGTGAGAATCAAGAACCAATCTCCAAAGCACAGCATGCAGCCAAGTTTTATTTGGCAGAATACTGCTCTATGTGCTAATGGAATGTTACGTTTAAGAAATGCTTACTTTGTGTACATCAATAAAAATATCACAGATATTTCTTATTTTCTTTATCACTGATTGCTCATACTGCTCAACTATCAAAATTTTCATAATACAAACACACACAGAGAAACTCCTTACATTTAATCAACTGTAACAATCTGTAGTATAAACAAAAAATTGTTTTTCTTCAAGAAATCATGACTTTTTAGTGGCAGCAAGTATGTCAATTTGGGCTACTTAGCTCTGCATTAATTCTTTCATGCCTACATTAAACCTAGAATTCTGCATACAAAGTTACAAGGGGTGGCAAGCTGTTCCTTGAATGCCTCTTCTCTTTAGCCACAGTAATCAGTCATACAACAGAGTCCAGCCCATAAGAAGGTAAAACCTGGAATCAGTACCCTGTCCAGCCAATGTGCAAATTAACAGCGTTATTAAATTTTACCATTTGGGAGCAAAAATTAAGATAGCCAAATATATGTGGCTATGGGCAACCTATCCAATATGCTACAGGCAAGAACTTATAAGTCTGAATGAAGTACTTGGAACAAATTCTGTTAAAGGCAGACTGCACCTGATCTGTAACCATATCCAGTTGCACCACATCATGTGAAACAACTGCACACTTAACTCATAAGGCACCATCCATAAAGCCTTGACATCTGCATTATACACACAATGCCTGCATGACAAGTAGCCACTGACAAACACTTAACACAGCCCATGAGGAATGATTTAATTAACTTTTTAGCTTATGTGATCATAATTTTTAGATATATTTTCAAATCTGTGTTTTTTGCACAAAAAATGTGTGATGTCCTGTGAGAGGACAGCAGGTCTGATTAAGTTCCAGGCTTCACAGACTTGTAACAAAGACACTTAAAATGTTGAAGCAAACAGTTGGCAATTACACTTGAGATCATACACAGGCTTACAACTGGTTTATATACAGTCAAATATTGACTCATTAGATGAAGATACAGAATGACCACCAACACCAGCAGAAACTTTTGTTGCTACAAAATAATTTTAAGGGGACCATGAATGTAAGTGACATTCTGGAGCTATTTTGAAGCAATGCCATATTTTCTGCTTGACACATTTGTGCAGGACAACTCAGAATGGTACACAGAGACTATACACAGAAGAACGCAGTGATGTTCAGAAATGATTTGATAATAAAACAGACTTTACTTGGAAAAATCACAGGTGCTGCAAGAAAGGTTTAGGATTATGGCCTCTAAAAAGCAGCAATTTACTCTCTGTGGAAGAATTCATATTCATTCCACATAAAGAGTGCCTAAGTAGTGAAAAGAGCTACCTCAAACTCTATAGGGATTTATGTACTTCCTTGTAAGATCAAGACTACAATGAAACTGAGATACACTAATGCCAAAGAGAAGACAAGGCAATCTCCAATGAAATGGTGTATGAGCTACTGGTTGTTGGGATGACAACAGATAGCAGCACTTAATTCTGAGCATTGTCTCAAGCACAGTGGAATTTTTATACAATCCACCACACTGCAGAACTGAACTTTGTAGTCAGCCCAAAATCTCCCATCTTCCATTACTAACTCAACAGATGTTGTTGTTCTATCAGTTGAGAACTAGCAGTCTCTAGGAAAATAATGTGACAGAACAGACTACTCACGATAGCAGAGAGATAGTTGGACTCTACAGCTCCAAGTAAAACCCTGTGAATTCAAGAAGCAGCAAATTGCAGTGACAGTGAAAGTAAGAGACCAATATTTAATATTCACTTCAAATTACAATCCAAGTCTGCTTCTCTCTACTATCCTTGGACAATCCAACAACACATTTCATTGTCAAATGTAAAATTTCATTCAGAATGACTATTTCATTGGAATAAATTCTGTAAATAATTCTTCACAAACAAAATATCATGGCTACATATTACTACAGAGAAGTCTTTTTTGAAATTTAAAACCTTGCATGCTGTTCATAAACTGGTGATATTACCACATTTTGAGCTTTTATGTGCACTCGGTATTCTATTGGTAGTAGCCACTGAGCTTATGAGGAAATAGCTCAGTAAACATTTTGTTTTTAGTTGAACTTTCCATAACAGCATCCAACCGTAGGTAATAAACTGAAACTTCAACTTACTTGTTTGAAGGGTAATATCAGATTGAAAATCAAATACTGAAAGTTGAGAAAATTTCAAGTTTTTAGAACCAAGAGAGCAAGAGGAAGATACTAATAATAATAATAATAATTTAGAGAGGATGTTACCTACAACACTGGGTCATGGAATCACATTATTGGTGTTCATCTATTCAGTGTTTCAAGCAGGCACAATTTTTTTCCCCTCACTTATAAGCTAGATATTCATGGGGGCAAAGCACTAAAATGGGGGACTGGTTACTATTCTAAAAAAGAATTCACGCAGCACAACAGGCAGTTAACATAGTTTTTGATGAAACAAGAAATAAACTTGACACCTGTGTACTTAGTTCAACAGGCAAAATTAATCTGGTAAGAACATATTTCAATACTTTTAAAGTTTAAGTATGTACAAATTAGCTTTAAGTAGGAACCAGAATTTCTCCTGTCATTTTTAGAAGATAGAAGTTCAGTCAGAAACTCAAAGAAAAGCAACACCACATTAGAGCAATAACCATCATCCATACACTAGCTTGTTACTACCACAAATTGCTTATTACATACATTCCATTTGAAGTTGAGATTAAGGCACACAGTACAACGGAATATTCAGGTTTTAACAGTACAAACTGCAGTACATATGAGCGCTGACTCTCCTTACGAGAAACTCTGTGATGGGGCTCAAGTGACTAATAAAAAAATAAAAAAAGCTAACATTTTGGAACATGATCTTTAGATGATTACAGCAGTTTGTAGAGTTCATTTCTGCTCCTCATGGTAGCACATTAAACAGTAAGTTTCAATAGACAGGATACTTTGAATGACTGTCATTCTACACAGCATCATTATCAACTTAAATTACATAATGATTATTCAACATGTATAATTTTTATAACTTTCACTTTAATACTGCACAAAAATATACATTTATTGAATGTAAAATTTGTATCTCACATTATTTCTCACTTGCAATACACTTGTGTAATGTTTCTGATCATTTATATATGGACTGCAAATATTTAGAACTAAAGGTGTTCTATACCGCTGTATCAAACTTCAGTTACACAAACAAAGAAATTATAAAACTGACTGTATGTGGTGTTCAAAATAACATCCATATTTTTAATTAAAAAAAAAAATAAAGGCAGTATCCATATGAATTTCACATACATGAAATTCAGATGCATATAGGAATTAATGCCACAAATTTTTAATAAAAATAATGTTACATACAACTGTTTTCAGTTTCAGACCTATACTAATATGGAACAACTCCGTGATAATTAATATTTTAAGGTATTAATTTTGTTCAAGGCAAAACTAATGGTACAAAAAGTGGAGTGAAGAATAGAGGTAAGTATAAACTGATACCTATACCAAGCAAGCTTGACCCCCAATTTTTCTTCTTAAATAATTATATAATTTGAGCATCATCTCGAAATGTATCTGTGAAATATGTACATGGGAAATAAATACAAAGAAAGGACAACACATCATAAAAGAAATCTTGCATAATGACGGCAGCATAAACAGTCGACTTCTGTATTAATACTTAAAAACTCTGCTATTCAAAGGCAACGATTGCTGAGGGGTAAAACATACCTCCGGGAGGCTAAATACAGGGATCTTGTCTTTTGAGAGTAGATAATACCTGCCAGCTGGCAATAAAATAAATAAAACTGTAGACAGTCAGAATATAAGGGTACATTTCTCATGTCAGGGCAACAGTACATAAACAATCATTAACACAAAAATATCTATTGAAATACTGGCAAGTAATTATTATTTCACCTCGTGAGGAGAGGATGGAAAAAAAAAAAAAAAAAAAAAACGTTTCTTTACAAAGCACACGCTACAGTACTAACCAATGAATCTAAAGCAAGTGACATTATGCTGGTGCTATTAATAACCTTGCCTCCCCTCCCACTATTACTCCCACATGCAGCAAGCATCCCATAATCTGAGAACACTGCAGCCGCAAGTATTACTCTGTCAACTTCTAACTCTGCAAGGCTGTCTTTATCATTTATCTTCACAGATGGCCTTGTCTAGCTTCACTTCATGTGGGTTGCATGGAAAAAGGATGCCGTTATTTGGGTTGATACAGAAGCTTTTAGATTGTGATTTTGTGCCTTTTCACTTGAATAACCAAGTTTGGTATGGGAAATACTATTTACCAGAAGTCTGGGGCAAAATTGGGCATCTTATGACTGGGATATAATACTGATCACAATTTGCCACCTCCTCATTTCCTCCAAAATGAACATAACTTAGATATTTATCAGAATGCATTAAACCAACAGGCATCACAATAAATACACTAACTTAGTCCACAAATGCTGTTCAGATTAATTATTAGCATCAATTTTTCAGCAAAAATTTAACTTCCCTGAATTTGTATGTAGGCCACATTAGACCCGCAGTTTCCAAGATACATTAAAATTATGACTACATCACAGTATTAACAGCAGAGGTGACAAATTTTGAGCCAGTTAAACAATGGCATAAATAACATGGTTTGACATAGGACATAAGAGGAGTTAAACTCATATCACCTATGATTTATCGAATCAACAAATAGCAATTGTGAACATCACCTTTGACATGTAACAAATACTTTGTTGAAGGGCAAAATAGCTCATTTCTTAGCTGCTGACAACAGATGAAGGAAAACATACACCAACAATATTAACAAGTCTCCACATAATTTAAGACAGATGAACACACGATCTTCAGAAATAATAAATTAACACTTATACGCAAGTGACACAAACATTCTCATTTGAGGAGGAAGAGTAGCAACATTTTTAAAACCTACAAGGCTTTTTATGGATGCTTCCAACATTCCTTTGTACAGAATTTGGAGAAAAAATTCATTACTGTCACATTTGGCCATAATAATTTCAATAATCTAAAAGAACAATCATATACTTAACAGAAATGCCACTGAAAGACAGACTAAAACAAGATTTGTTGCTGCTGACATGATGCCTACACCTGCCAGTCTAGCAGCCTGTATGTTGAACTGGTCTTCGGGCTGCAGTATGTCACCATATTTATCAAGAAATTCCAGTATAATGCCATTTGTCCAACCAAACCCAAGCTGTACCTCATACTCTCCACCACCTCCAAAACCTCCAGGGACAGTTGCATCATACTTTTCGAACATTGCTTCTGATGAATTAAAAGCTTTGTAGTTGGAATGTACCCACCTCTCTGTCAACTCTAGTGCCAGTGCTTTCGCCCAGTCATCCCCAGTAGCGTTCAGGCCCATGATCATTATATACTGAAGAGGGGGCCAAGCATTTGGATAGTCCCACTGTTCACCACTGTGCTCCATTGTCGTAGGTATACCACCTTGATTTGTCATAATTTGCGATTTCTCCAAGTATTTCATAATTTTTGCCACACGATCACTAGTCATATCACTTTGATAGTAGCAGCCTGTCCACAATGGTGCCAGATTTGAAGGGTAGAAATAATCTCTCTTGATCTCATTGATTGTGTCGTAATCCAACCAAGCACCAACTTCCTCATGCCATAAAACTTTGGTCACTGCTTCCTTCCACTGTTCAGCAATTTCTTCATACACACTAGACTTTTCTGCGTCATTAACAACATTCATAAAAAAATCAGAAAGTATCTTTGCATTCCAAAATATTATTGAATTTAAGTCTACAGGAATAATGTACCTCACTTTAAGATTTGTAAGATTTCCCTTATTTGTTGCATTCAAAATAAACCATCTAGTTGAAAAATCCCAACCTGATTCAGCAGCAGTTTTTAGCTCTGAATAGAATGCTTCCTTTTCTTCTGCTGTTCTGAATATTTGGGCACTTGTGTAATCCTCTCTGTATGACTCAGGTCGAGGTCCTGAGGACAGATCAAAGTATCTCGCCAATTTATACTGAACACCATCTTTTTCTATTTTGATGGTGTGATTGACCATCCAATGTTGAAACTCTTTCTCCATGGTGACAATATGTTCCTTGACAAAGTCAATATCCTTTGTCTCATCAACATAACTTTTTATCATAGGAATAAGTAGTGGAGGCTGTGAGCGCATAGCATAATATTTTCTGCCACCATTTGGAATAAATCCATAAAGGTCAACAATTGATAATAAATTATGTAACATGCCCTTAACAGTATTATACATCTGTGACACCAAAAGGCCCCTTACAATCCAGTAAGAATCCCAATAGTAGAACTCTCTGAATCGCCCTCCAGGGACAATTACAGGATTTGGCACATATATAATTGAATAATGATCAGGATTATTTTTCACATCAGTTCTTATCTTTCTGCCCAAGAACTTCCACAACAAATTCAATTTTCTAGCCCAGTCACGCAAATCTGGATCATGGATTCTATCAAGAAATGCAGGATGCTCAACCCAATCTTCTGGATCCCACTCCTCAAATTCAGAGCCAGCTGGTTCAAATGTATCATTTAGAAAAACTTCAATATCAAAACGTGTAGGATTTTTCTTTGTTCGATTCATCATTTCATCAAAACGTTGGAGCGTCTCATTTGGAGGATATTTCAATTTCATATCCACAAATGTTTTTGAATCGGAGAAAATTGAGGCCATCTGCACTGTGTGGAGCAATTCTCCATAGCAGTATATGTTGCTATCGCACGTCGGAGGCAGAGTGTCGCTTCCAGAGACGAGTGACATCAAAGCAAGGCACAGAATGACTTCGCTTTCGAGGAACATCTCCGAAACAAACTGAAAAGGAAATAAATAACATCAGTTACAAATGAAGGGACATTCAAAATTGATATAAGTTAACTAATTTACTTTACATAACTAGACTTAACTAGTACTCCACTCTAAACACTTCACAATATGCTAGTGAAATTAATACATATACCAAGACTGCTAGTATTAACTGTGAAACATTTACTTAGCAATCACAGGATATTTTGTTGATCACTGTAATGGATCTGTGCTAGTATATTACAGGTAATGTTTCACATTAGAGACTAACTTTCTTTTTCCTTTTGTTGTAACATTAAGTCTCTTCAAACTTCTCCAAGATGGGATACTGTACAATATACCTCTCAAGATGTCTTAATCAGTTAACAAGCAAGACAATTTCTTTCCCTCCTTCAATTCTTTCAGACAATGCAATTGACTATGTCTTATTTCAAAGGCAGAACTATATTTTTCAAAACTGTTGTTACACTTCCTGTAAAATGTTTGGGAGCAGTTCCTGCAGCCACATCAGCACTGCAATCAGTTAATTTAAATTAACCATCTAAAGAATTTTTTTAGCAACCGTCCAAAGAATTTTTTTAACCCTTTCTTCTCGGACTGAACTAGTACTCACCTTCCAGATGGCTGTGCTATCATAGTGCACAACGCCAATCTTATGGAAGTGTACGAGCCAATTACAGATAGAAGTCTGTATTCTCAGAACCTGTAATTTAACAAAACTTTTTGACACCTCACCTTCAGTTTTAATCTTCTGCCTGGCAGCAACATTTATAGTCTTAGAATCAGAGCCCACTATTAGCTCCTGCTGCTGTTTTTTGCATGGTTTGGTTATGACTTTCCACAGTTCTACTGAGCCACTATTCTGCTTCAAATTACTATGTAGTCAACATACAATTATATACAAATTCATTTTCATTTAATATTTTTGTGTGGTAAAAGCACTCAATTAGTTGAACAATCCTCTATTTCATGAAATACATCTTCCCAATGATTAGGACCGACAGGTATTGTTGGGAGAAGAGTATGGGGTGTGGTTGGGAGCACAGACTAAGATCTAGTCCTAGTTTATGCTAACTGCTCTTTTATACTTTCCTGAAAGCTTACCACACTGGTTTCCACTTCTACTTATTTGTCAGTTTCTCTTTTCCTCAATCATTAATATCTATTGAAAACTAACAAGAAGAGGTTCCTGGTGGTGGAGAAAACATCTATATGGTGATGTAGGTTAAGGTCAGTGGTCTCTCACCCTGCAGCCATTCATCCTGGTGGCCTTCATGTGCAAGTAATTGGAGGGAGGGGGGGGGGGGGGGGCAATTCGGAATTTCACGTGATCCTACATACCTTTAAAAACAGAAACTGGTTGTGTAGCATAACCCTACACCAACAGTTGTGGGTTTAAATCTTGTCTGGTGCTTTGAAATTTTTTAATTTTAAATCTTTATGATCAAAGGATCATTATTTTTATTTGGTTGCTCTTGTTTTCCTTGAGGTGGGTGTTAATGCTTCTTTTTGCAGTTACTATGCACACTTGGCTGCATGTGCAAGGGATTTTACATACTCCTGCTGTGGCAAGCAGTTGGCACAGGTCCTTTGCAATGTTCCAATATATGTGCACCTTCCTTGTTGGTTTACTCACTTCTCTTATCAGTACTCTGCTCAGGTGACTTATGACTGTTTTGCGTAAATGAGAGGGGAAAGTCTCTTTAGTTGGTTCTTTCTAACTAGAAGTGCCAGATATTTTAGGGTGGCATGTCCTACGTATCTTTTCATCAGAGTCACCATTTCTTTTCAAGGCAGGTTTGAAATGATTGAGTTTCTGCTTCAAATATTCTTTTTGCCTGGTGCACCAATGTTTCGATCACTCTTTCCTGTTTGGGATGGTGACTGGAATTTCTGAGAAGGTACTCACATGTATGAGTGGACTTTTTCTAGACTGTTCCCTAAAGTTCCAATGTTTTTTTTTTTCTTCCTTTTTCTCCAAGAGGTCATAATGAAAGTGTCCACAACATGCTGAAACCAATGTGGGGATTTCTTCTCTATCATTTGAAGGGCTGCTTCTCTTAATTTTTCCATATAAAAAATCTCTAAACTGTACTGATGGGTTCCCCATAACCACACTATGAGTTTGCTCATAGAATCTGTAGTCCCACTGAAAGTGTGATAATATCTAAAGAAATTTGAAATATTGTTTGTGAAAATACTTTCCAACTGTGACATTACCTCATTAAGAGGAATCATAGTAAATAGTGGTACAGAATCAAAACTGACCTCACCATTGAATTCACCTTGAGAGCTTCTAATTGTTTGAGAAAATAACCAGAAGCTTTAATACCAATGTCAGCTTTTCCTATAAATGCCTGTAGGAGAGTGGCCAATTGTTTGTTTAGCCTATAGGTCGGATAATCAACAGTGCTAACAATAGATCATAATGGAATACCACGTTTGTCTACATTTAATGATTTAAAGGTTGTTGTTTCAACTAACTACCTAGGGATTACAGTTATGAACACTTTAAATTGGAACCATCACATAGATAATATTTTGGGAAGGTGAACCAAAGACTGTTTTGTTGGCAGGGTATCTGGAAGGTGCAACAAATCTACTAAAGAGACCACTTAGACCACAACTGTCCATCCTCTTCTGCTGCACTGCTTCCCAATATTAGATCCTTACCCGATAAGATTGACAGAAAGTACTGAAGAAGTTCAAATATGGGCAGTTTATTTTGTCTTGTCACAAAATTGGGGGGAGGGGAGAGGGAGTCATGGAGAGTGAAGTAATCATTAAAATAAAGGCATTTTCTGTTGTGGTCTAATGTCAAAATATTTTGTTAACACATACCAACAAACAGAAATCAGAGTTGCACAGAAAGATTTAGATGTCCATGCTATTTGCAATCAGAATAAACACTTGAGTGTTAATTTCAGTACAATGATGTAGACACAATATTCTCCTTTCATATCACCTCTCACTTTTCATTTCTTTTGCTTTTCTTATCTGCATCCTAGAGTAGACAACATTCCATTAGAACTACTGACAGCCTTGGGAGAGCCAGTCCTGACAAAACTCTACAATCTGGTGAGCAAGATATATGAGACAGGCGAAATGCCCTCAGAATTCAAGAAGAATAGAATAATTCCAATCCCAAAGAAAGCAGGTGTTGACAGATGTGAAAATTACCGAACTATCAGTTTAATATTAATAAGTCACAGCTGCAAAATACTGACACAAATTCTTTACAGACGAATGGAAAAACTGATAGAAGCCGACCTCAAGGAAGATCAGTTTGGATTCCGCAGAAATGTTGGAACACGTGAGGCAATACTGACCCTACGACTTATCTTAGAAGAAAGATTAAGGAAAGGCAAACCTACGTTTCTAGCATTTGTAGACTTGGAGAAAGCTTTTGACAATGTTGACTGGAACACTCTCTTTCAAATTCTGAAGGTGGCAGGGGTAAAATACAGGGAGAAAAGGCTATTTACAATTTGTACAAAAAGCAGATGGCAGTTATAAGAGTCGAGGGACATGAAAGGGAAGCAGTGGTTGGGAAGGGAGTGAGACAGGGTTGTAGCCTCTCCCCGATGTTATTCAATCCGTATATTGAGCAAGCAATAAAGGAAACAAAAGTTTGGAGTAGGTATTAAAATCCATGGAGAAGAAATAAAAACTTTGAGGTTCGCCGATGACATTGTAATTCTGTCAGACAGCAAAGGACTTGGAAGAGCAGTTTAACGGAATGGACAGTGTCTTGAAAGGAAGGTATAAGATGAACATCAACAAAAGCAAAATGAAGATAATGGAATGTAGTCGAATTAAGTCGGGTGATGCTGCGGGAATTAGATTAGGAAATGAGACACTTAAAGTAGTAAAGGAGTTCTGCTATTTGGGGAGCAAAATAACTGATGATGGTCGAAGTAGAGAGGATATAAAATGTAGACTGGCAATGGCAAGGAAAGTGTTTCTGAAGAAGAAAAATTTGTTAACATCGAGTATAGATTTAAATGTCAGGAAGTCGTTTCTGAAAGTACTTGTATGGAGTGTAACCATGTATGGAAGTGAAACGTGGACGATAAATAGTTTAGACAGAAAGTGAATAGAAGCTTTCGAAATGTGGTGCTACAGAAGAATGTTGAAGATTCGATGGGTAAATCACGTAACTAATGAGGAGGTACTGTATACAACTGGAGAGAAGAGGAATTTGTGACACAACCTGACTAGAAGAAAAGATCGGACGGTAGCACACATTCTGAGACATCAATGGTTCACCCCTTTAGTACTGGAGGGTAGCATGGAGGGTAAAAATCATTGAGGCAGACCAAAAGATGAATACACTAAGCAGATTCAGAAGGATGTAGGCTGCAGTAGGTACTGGGAGATGAAGCTTGCACAGGATAGAGTAGCACGGAGAGCTGCATCACACCAGTCTCAGGACTGAAGACCACAATAACAACAACATCTTAAATATCTAAATGCTTACTTACTAGTTTCTACATAACAACATTTTTTTCTGTCATGACAGATCTGGCCTCGAGATGACTGCATCCTCTGCACTTGTGCTTTAATAACTCTCATAAATTTCATATGACATTTGCATGTAATCAATTCCTCATTTCACTGCCTGAATATTTTCTTTTATACCGTCCAAAATAATCATTTGTGTTATCTTCAAAGGCTCCATTTCTACTTTTCGCCCAGAAGGAAAAAACAGTTACAAGCTTTTGAGTTGTTACAACCCTGCTCATTTTTCGCAATATTGGTAGCCATACTAAAAATGGTCTTTTAAATACAGTGTACACATTAGCATACTTCTTAACTAATTTCAAATTTTTATTATTGCTGTCATTTGCAGACAATACACTTCAAATAGAGTCATGAGTTTTACCATCATAATTAGTCCTATCTAATTTTCTTTTACTATATTGGTACAGTTTTTAGTATTCATTAATAACAATATTTGTTTCTTTGTGTCTTTCGCATGCTGCCTGTTGCAAGCTTTACTGTACGGTCAACAGAGTCATATTCACCTTCTCTTCAGTTAGTAACTTTTTATACTTCTGAGATTTTAACATTAATAAGAAAAGCAAAATATTGCACAATATGATACTAGAATTAATATCTCACTCTGCAATGGAATGTGCACTATCACTAAACTTCTCACTAGATTAGAACTGTGTGCAGCAATGGAACTAACCCCTGGCTGTGTGGGTACAAGCTTTAAATAATATTTTAGAGTGTGCCTATGTATTGTCCTACTGAAAGAAAAAGCAGCCATGTTACATACAGGAAGTACTGCAATTACTGTGCATCAAATCCTGTATGTGGATGACAACGTACCAGCTGTTTACCCACTAGAATGACCACCAAACTATGCTAACTGAAAACTTTACCACCTTGTTGCTAAATATGCACCACACCAAAATAGCCATGACAGCTGCCCCAACAGTATAATCAATGGGCAAAACATTCCAGCTTAATGATGCATTTCTCAACAGTTGATGTAAAACTGTAAGACACTTGTCATCCCAATGAAAAGAATCAACACAATGAAACTTGTGGATAATGTTTTAGCTCCTCTCCTCCCCCCCCCCCCCCCCCCACACACACACAAAAAAATCAAAATCATTGCCTTCCAAAAGGACACACAAAAGACTAGTAACAAGTGTGTGGATAATGAAAAGTCTTAAACAAGTTAGTAATATTTTATTGTCACACACAGCACAGTTGCGCATAAACCCTGCTGTTTATTCATTAAAAAATCCATTGTCTGAACTATGACACTGTGTAGTTACGAGTATGTACGTATTGCTCACGTTACATCATTTGGTACTCCACAATGCAATGATATAGCATAATAATAATAATAATAATAATAATAATACATCCAAACTTATATATACAACTTCAGAAATCCGTAATTATTGATACATGTTCAATTACCCGAAAGTTCCTAAACGCAATGTAACATATACCGTACAGTTAAAAGGAAGTGACGCTTGATCAAGGTCCGCGTCACTTTCATTCCGAACCAGACCTAAGGTCTGAGAAAGGAAAGATAGTAATAATAAACAATCCTGTTTCAGATCTGACACATCCCCAACCAAACCTACAAAATTAAAATTAGAAATTTCAGCGGACATTTTTCATCAGATGTTTATCCCAACAGTGCTTACATTGGGTATTTTGCAAGCATTTATTAAAATAGCAGAATCTAAGGCACATTGTTTCTGCAGTTTTAAAGTGAGCATGGTAATGACTAATTAAAACAGATTTTTAAAGCAGGATGAATAGAGTATTTCATCTAGATCAACCCTATAGCCCTTGTAAAATTTTCAGAGCACACTTTCGGTCTGAGATAATTCTTATTTTGTGTTAAATAAACTCTTGCTCTCAGATTCCATGTCATGAAAAACACTGGTTACCGTTACTACTACTACTACTTAAAATTATAATTTTTACTAATAAGTGTACACTTAAAAAATCTGAGAGGAAAAAGGCACTGCATATATGGTGCATAAGTATAATGACATTCATTTATTTAGTGTATTATGGTTCAAATGTTTACTAAATTAATGAGTCCATAGTCTCTAGAATAAATTACACTTCTTAATGATATCTTATTAGACTGGCTCAAACATGTTTAAGAGCTTATAGTTTTTCATCGGCGTTGGTAATAATTCTACAATATTAAGAACATGCTGCAATCTACTAGGCTGTAGAAATGTTTAATTGCAATCACAAAGAAGGTCAACAGAAGAAAATTTTGGTTTATAAAATTGCTAGAATGGAGTAGCAAATAAAGATGCCAGTGATCTATTTCCTCATTGTTCTGGATATGTACTTTATGAGCTTATCCATCCACAAGATTACCCCTTAAAATTATACAAAACTATAGTTGCAACATTAATAATTAAACTCCAGGATGGAATACCAACAATATGCAAAGGACAGATTACTACTTACCATGTAAAGGACATGTTGAGCTGTGCTAAGGCCTTAGCTCTTTAGATGACAGTGGCCATATGTGTATCACTTTTCTGCTTATAATGATGGACTTAGTCCAAAGGCTTAATATTTATAGCATTCTTTTTCACTGTACTTATCTGCAACTCAATGGCTCATCTATGTGGTAAGTACTCTTAGCAACCTATCCTTTCCATACTATTGTAGGATTAATATGATACTCAAAAAGTTATGGGTGGACTACAAATAATGGAAGGTCTAAATGTAACCACTCATCATACAATTTATATATTTTTAGTACATAAATAATGGAGAGCAGTGGGGGAGGGGGGGGGGGGGAGGGAGGGAAACCTGTCAAAACCACAACTATGTGGTGAGTAGCTGCTTTTTCTAACACTAAAAGTAACTTTAAAAATGTAAATCTACCATTAGCTCTTAACTTCCGCATTATCTCCAAGATAGGTCGTATTCTGATTGATCACCTTGACTTCTCAAATAGCGTCTTAGATTTCTCATTTATTTCAGTGCTAATCAACTAGCACGCTGATAGATCCTACCAAGGGAGCCTAATTTAGACACTAAAAAGGGGATATAAAATTACACTTGCGTAAATACTGCACAATGTAGTACCACATGTATACAACATGAGACACAAGGCAGTTGTTTTCAGCTGGAAAAGAAGATGTGATTGCATTTTGGCATACTACAGGCCAGGCTCTGCAGACACATACTGACTCACAATAGATATCAGAAAATTGAAGGTGGCAGTAGTTGTCAGAATTACAAACTTAATTTTAAATTAACAAAATCATTATTGATCTTGATTATGGCTGAAGTGTAATTTAACTTTCCTAAAGCACCTCCAAATACATTATCACCAAACATGTTAAACTGAATATCAGAACATTAGCGATCTAAAGTTTAAGATTTGGTTTCATAATAATATAATTGGCATACCTTCACAATAATTCCCCCAGTATCCTAGTAAGGTCAATCCAAATGAAGTGGTCCAATAAAAATTAAGTTGATTGCTTGACCATTTTTAAATATTTTAATTTTTTGTATGTGATTTACCCTATAATTCAGAAGTTCAAAACAGTTTTTTAAAAAAAATTACCTTTCACCTTTACTGAATGGCGGCCATTTTCATTTGTAAGCACGCGATGATGTTTCAGTTTAGAGACCTTAGCAAAAATGCGAATATCTTTGCACTGGGTTAAGTTACAACATTCTCACAGTACAGGACATGTATGTCTTTTGCAAGTATAATGTTAAAGGCATTACCTATTTTCTGATCAAGAAGGAAGGAGTGGTTCTGCAAATGAAAACAACACTTCAAACCAGATTTGAAAACTGTATAGCAATAAAAGGAACAAGGCATTTCCACAAAT